>NW_024061717.1:0-97431 GCF_016432855.1 Salvelinus namaycush | reverse complement strand
GTGGACTGTATACTCAATACAATCTATATCTGATACCTCACTGTCTGTCTTTTGACTGATACTGCTTTTTAAACTGGTCTGGTCAGTCTACTCACATATTCGTACTCTACATTTATTTGTAATATTATGATAATTTATAATAATGACACATACATTAATTCATGACTACATTTTGTAGGTTTCAGGATGCTGATGTATCTGAACATTTATAAAAAATATACTGCCACTATTTTCACCACCAAAGAATAACAGTGTGATTTTAATATGATTTAACTCTTTGCAGGCTGTCAGGCTGTCTAGTCACAGAGGAAGGCTGTGCTTCTCTGGTCTCAGCTCTGAGGTCAAACCCCTCACACCTGAGAGAGCTGGACCTGAGCTACAATCACCCAGGAGACTCAGGAGTCAGACTGCTCTCTGCTGGACTGGAGGATCCACACTGCAGACTGGAGAAACTCAAGTATGTAGAGGGTTTATGTCCATGTTCATATCAGACATGTTTGACTTATCAGACTAGTTAAGACAAACATTCTGACCAACAGTTGGACAAAGTTATATGCTGACTGTGTGTGTGTGTTTGTGTCTAGTGTTTGAATGTGTCTCAGTGTCCAGTGTACGTGTGTCTGTGTGTGTGTGTCTGTGTGTGTGAATGTGTCTCAGTGTCCAGTGTACGTGTGTCTGTGTGTGTGTGTGTGTCTGTGTGTGTGTGTGTGTGTGTGTGTGTGTCCATGGTATGTATGTGTGTGTGTCCAGTGTACGTGTGTGTGTGTGTGTGTGTGTGTGTGTGTGTGTGTGTGTGTGTGTGTGTGTGTGTGTGTGTGTGTGTGTGTGTGTGTGTGTGTGTGTGTGTGTGTGTGTGTGTGTGTGTGTGTGTGTCCTGTGTGTGTGTGTGTCCTGTGTGTGTGTGTGTCCTGGGTGTGTGTGTAAGTTTGTGTGTGTGTGTGAGTGTGTGAGTTCAGGTGTATCCCTCAATGACTGTCTGTTCTTCTGCTTACCGCTACAGTGTGGAACATGGTGGAGAGAACAGAATGAAACCTGGGCTTAGAAAATGTGAGTGTTGACTGCTGTGAAGAATATGACTAAGAATAAGTCTTAATTCAAGTTAAGTCAAAGTCAAAGACCAACATCATTACTTACTTGGTCATATTAAATATCAGCTGTAGTTCTACAGAAGCAGAAATCAGGGACACCAAAGTTTACAAAGAGTTGCTTTGACAATGTGTGTGTCTGTGTGTGTGCGTGGCGTGTTCGTCTTACATAAACATGTGTGTTTGTGTTCATGCATGCATACAGGTGTGTGTGTGTGTAATTAATAGGAATAAGTGTGTTTTATATTACCATACAGTATAACATATGATCATTCAACAAGTCTCAAGTTACCTTAACTTCTCCTTTTGATACCTAGAAACATCTACATTAAATTAATTAGTGAAAAGTGAGTTAACATTCTAATGTGAATGATGATGATTTCTAATATTGTGTCTGGTTTCATCCATCAGATGTCTGTGATCTCACACTGGACCCAAACACAGTAGACAGACGCCTCTCTCTGTCTGAGGAGAACAGAAAGGTGACAGGGATGACAGAGGAGCAGCCGTATCCTGATCACCCAGAGAGATTTGAGGTCTGGGGACAGGTGCTGTGTAGAGAGGGTCTGACTGGGCGCTGTTACTGGGAGGTAGAGTGGAGTGGGAGAAGGGCTGTTATAGGAGTGACATATAAAGGAATCAGCAGGAGAGGAGGGGGTGATATAGCAGTGACATGTAAAGGAATCATCATGAGAGGAGACCTTAAGGACTGTTGTCTTGGATACAATGACAAGTCCCGGAGTCTGTTCTGCTCTGACAACAGTTACACTGCCTGGCACAATAATATCTCCACTACCATAGACGTCCTCCCCTCCGGCTCCCACAGAGTAGGAGTGTATCTGGACTGGCCAGCCGGCACTCTGTCCTTCTATAGAGCCTCCTCTGACACACTGACCCACCTGTACACATTCACCTCCACATTCACTGAGCACCTCTATCCAGGGTTTAGGGTTTATGATGTTGACTCCTCAGTGTCCCTGAAATAATAACCTGACACACACACACTGGACACACACACACTGGACACACACACACTGGACACACACACACACATATACACACACACACACACACACACACTGGACACACACACACACTGGACACACACACACACTGGACACACACACACACACACACTGGACACACACACACTGGACACACACACACAGGACACACACACACACACACACACACACACACACACACACACACACACACTGGACACACACACAGACACACACACACACACTGGACACACACACACACACATTTACATTTTACATTACATTTAAGTCATTTAGCAGACGCTCTTATCCAGAGCGACTTACAAGTTGGTGCATTCACCTTATGATATCCAGTGGAACAACCACTTTACAATAGTGCATCTAACTCTACTGGACACACACACACGGGCACACACACACACACACACACACACACACACACACACACACACACACACACACACACACACACACACACACACACACACACACACACACACACACACTGGACACACACACACACACACTGGATACACACACACACACACTGGATACACACACACACACACTGGATACACACACACACACACTGGATACACACACACACACACTGGACACACACACACACACTGGACACACACACACACACTGGACACAGGCACAGACACTGGACACACACACACACACACTGGACACACACACACACACACTCACTGGACACACACACACACACACTGGACACACACACACACAAAGGACTCACACTGGACACACACACACACACAAAGGACGCACACTGAACACACACACACACACACACACATACACACACACACACTGGACACACACACAGACACAGACACTGGACACACACACACACACACTGGACAAACACTGGACAAAGACACACACACAACAAACACACACTGGACACACACACACACTCGACAACACACACTGGAGAAACAAACAAACACACACGCACACACACACTGGACAAACACAACACACAACATGACAAAACACACACACACTGGACAAACAAACACACACACACACACACACACAGTGGACACACACACACACACACACACACACAGTGGACACACAGGACACACACACACATGCGTGTCTTCCTATAATTGTGACAATAACACTGTTAAAATACCAATGTCATAATTTTTTGTATGATTTTTATGTTGAATAACAAATTGTACAATTATATACGGACATATGTTCCATAGTTGTACAAGTATACAGGATATATTGTACTTTTCATAATAAAACATACTTGAAACAAGAAAAGCCTGTTAATTGTGAAAACAGTTTGGTTATTGATGTTACGTTTCCTCTGTCAGGTTGACGTTAACCTGCGACTGGTTGAAACATGAAACTAATATGAAATGAAATACAAAACAATTAAATATGTGAAATACAGTTAAACAATTTGTACAACAAGAGTTTTGTGATGCAAGGTTACTATAGCAACAGAGTGTTGTGATCAAGGGTCACCATAGCAACAGGGTGTTGTGATGCGGGGTAACAGAGTAACAATAACAGAGTGTTGTGATGCAGGGTCACTATAGCAACATATTGTTGTAATGCAGGGTCACTATAGCAACATAGTGTTGTGACAAAGGGTCACTATAGCAACAGAGTGTTGTAATGCAGGGTCACTATAGCAACAGAGTGTTGTGATGCAGGGTCACTATAGCAACAGAGTGTTGTGATACAAGGTCACTATAGCAACGCAGTGTTGTGATGCAGGGTCACTATAGCAACAGTGTTGTGATGCAGGGTCACTATAACAACAGAGTGTCGTGACGCGGCCCCGGTGGAATCTCTCTCTGCTCTCTCTCTCTTTCTGCTCTCTCTCTGTTCTCTCTCTTCTCTCTCTCTTTGCTCTCTTTCTCTGATCTGTTCTCTGCTCTCTCTCACCCTCTGCTCTCTCTGCTCTCTCTCTGCTCTCTCCCTCTCTCTCTCTGCTCTCTCTCTCTGCTCTCTGATCTCTGCCCTCTCTCTTCTCTCTCTCTGCTCTCTCTGCTCTCTAATCTCTCTGCTCTTTCTGTCTCTGCTCTCTACTTTCTCTGCTTTCTGCTCTCTCTGCTCTCTCTCCGCTCTATCACTCTCTGCTCTCTCTCTCTGCTCTCTCTCTCCCTCTGCTCTCTGCTCTCTCTCTCTCTCTGTTCTCTGCTCTCTCTGCTCTGCTCTCTCTGCTCTAGTCTGTTCTCTACTCTCTCTGCTCTGCCGCTCTCTCTGTTTTCTCTGCTCGCTCTGCTTTCTCTCTGCTCTCTCTCTCCTCTATCTGCTCTCTGCCCTCTGCTCTCTCTCTTCCATCTCTGCTCTCTCTCTGCTCTCTCTGCTCTCTCTCCCTCTGCTCTCTGCTCTCTGTTATCTGCTCTTCTCTCCCTCTGCTCTCTGTTATCTGCTCTCTCTCTCCCTCTGCTCTCGCTCTCTGCTCTCTCTCTGCTCTCTCTGCTCTCTTCTCTCTCTCTGCTCTCTGCTCTCTCTCCGCTCTCTCTCTCTCTGCTCTCTGTTCTCTGCTCTCTCTCTCCCTCTGCTCTCTGCTCTCTCTCTCTCTGTTCTCTGCTCTCTCTGCTCTCTCTGTTCTCTGCTCTCTCTGCTCTCTCTGCTCTCTGTTCTGCTGCTCTCTCTGTTTTCTCTGCTCTCTCTGCTTTCTCTCTGCTCTCTCTCTGCCCTCTCTCTTCTCTCTCTCTGCTCTCTCTGCTCTCTCTCCCTCTGCTCTCTGCTCTCTCACTCTCTGCTCTCTGTTCTCTGCTCTCTCTCTCCCTCTGCTCTCTGCTCTGCTCTCTCTCTGCTCTCTCTGCTCGCTCTCTGCTCTCTCTCTGCTCTCTCTCTCTGTTCTCTGCTCGCTCTCTCTCTCTCCATTCTCTCTGCTCTCTCGCTCTGCTCTCTTGCTCTCCTCTCTCTCTCCCCCCAATCTCTCTCGCTTTATATCTTAACAGTGGTGTAGTTTGGACAATCACCACTTGATGTCAGTGTTAAACCAGAAGTGATGAAAACAACATCACTGCAGAGAGAGAGAGTCTAATATACTGATATACAGTGCATTCAGAAAGTATTCAGACCCCTTGACTTTTTACACATTTTGTCACGTTACAGCCTTATTCTAAAATGGATTACATTGTTTTTTCCCCTCATCAATCTACACACAATAACCCATAATTACAAAGCAAAAACTGTGTATTTTATGTGTGCACATTTTTATAAAAAAAAAAAAATTAGATATCACATTTACATAAGTATTCAGACCCTATACTCAGTACTTTGTTGAAGCACCTTTGGCAGCGATTACAACCTTGAGTCTTCTTGGGTATGACGCTACAAGCTTGGCACACCTGTATTTGGGGAGTTTCTCTCATTCTTCTCTGCAGATCCTCTCAAACTCTGTCAGGTTGGATGGGGAGCATCACTGCACAGTTATTTTCAAGTCTCTCCAGAGATGTTTGATCGGGTTCAAGTCCGGGCTTAGGATCATTGTCCTGTTGTCCAGTCTGTGTATATCATCTTGTTTTATACTGTTTTAGATGGATCCTCTGTTTATCATCTTGTTTTAAACTGTTTTAGATTGGGAACCTGTTAGTGGAATTAAATAATTCCTCCAATATACTCATTAATTAAATTCAATCTGTCTATTTATAAGAATTTGTAAGATACTTATTAACATAAAATAGACAGGATACAGTCTTATTAAAATTAGATAATAGTGTTTATTCTCGGAGCACGCTGCCATTTGATCATAAACACAGGTTTATATACAAGATATGACGTCATAGGTTACAGAATTAAGTCTCATTGTCCCGACAAATAGAAAACAGGTTCAAAAGTTCATTCCAACTTCACAGGGCACTCATATGACACACCATATAATAATTTATCCTGAAGGCTCACTATTATTTATTACCACTTTAGCAGACAACTCAAGATAATGGAAGACCTAAAAAGTTACCCACAGCCTTATCTAACACCTCAGGGCTAAGTTGGGTCAGTTCAACCATAGTTTAACGACCCTTTCTGCTTATTTTATGACCCACAACACAAATCTCTTTTCACCAGGCATGCAGAGTTCAATTTGTTATAGTTTTATCTAAAGCTAGAATTTGTTTTAACTATTTATTAACTAAATTCCTAACAATCCACCCTAAATAACAAAACAATTCATAGCTACATATCAAAAATCATATAGAAACATAAATGTTTATACAAGAATAAAACCAAACCAATATATGTATTTACACTCCATCAACATCAATGACTGTTCTAACTTATATCAGAATTATAACACTTCTATTAGGATTTTCGTTACAATCTTCATTAAAGAAACAGTCTATACATTGAAACATGTAACCGTCTAAATTCTCTAAACGTCAAATACAGTCTCGTCCAATCTCGGTTCCTCATAATTAAAAGATCCGGAGTCGTTTTCCACTAGATCCGGCCCCATACATTCATCCTTCCACTGGTCAGAGCTTAGAATTGATCCGTACTTCATCATCTGTTGTGTCATCGATTTCTCCAGAATCCTGGAAATGAGAACTTTCACACACGGAATCAAACCACATCCACACAAAACTAATACAGTCACACATGTGAAGGTAGCCCATAACACAGTAATCATGAAATTTTTCCATTTCCCAAACATACTGTCAAACCAATTAGTCAGAAAAGTATCCACCCCTGAGGTCACTGCCAACTCGTGAGCTAGGGTGGTTAAACCTACCACGGCCTTGGTCACTGATCCATCCAGAGCTGTGTTACTTGGGATAAACGTACAGCACATCGACCCGAATAACACACAAACCCCACCCTTTTCTGCCAATAACATATATAACGCGATTCTATTCTATTCTGCCAAGCCATTCATTACATCTCTGGTATAATTAATCTAGTCCACATTCTTATTGAGAGTGGACCACTAGAAAATACTTGACTCTAATCCTGCTAAGATCTAATTCCTCGCTTTGAATTGGATCTGGGTAAGGGTAAAGAGCATGCCTAACTGCACTAGTGCATAACTACCGTTCCAATTGGTAGGCAGGTTAGGTCACAGCTTCATACCTCCACACTCTAAACCTTTTCATCTGCCAGTCAGGTCCCTCATTGTCTTCTCAGTTGTAACATTCTCAGTCCTATTGCATGTACTGACTTCCCCTACTTCCCATCCGTGTGTTATGTATCGATCCATAAAATCCTGTCACTGTGAAAGAGAAAATCTGGATGTAATCGGCACCTGGGGACACATATCACAGATCAATGCAACTGTCATAGTTCAGCTTCCTGCCCTCTTGAACCGCTTTATCATACAGGCCATTCCATGGGTGTAGCAATTCCATCAAATGGAAAGGAAATGAGTATGAACTGAGGTTTTGCTGAGGCATGCCTAACCATAGGTTAGAATCCCATAACAGTTTCCACCTCAATCACTTCCTTAAAATCTTTCATCTGAACCATCCACATCGGCCTTGGCTCTGGACAACTCTACGGTCAGTATCTGCTTTGTCTGGGGCTCTGCTTGTATTCTGGCTAACTATCATCTGCTCTAACTTCTCGTACTCGGAATGACACTAGGTTGTCAACTGAAACCCTTACTTTCACTACTCTCCATCTTCCATACTGGGTATGTAGATTTATGTAGCCCTCTCTCATGATGTGAGCTATAACCTGTTTCCATGAGCTACACAGGAACTTTCATAGATGTCTTCCACAATGGCTGCTCTTAGTCCTAAACTTCAGAGGCCCCATTTGGTCTACATAAAACTCCACTGAGACTTCCTTCCCAATCCCACTCTCACTTCCTGTTTATCCAGATCAAGTGATCTCTTATGCTTGGTTAATACAAAATCCTCATTGTCTAACTATGTGTCAATATTACCCTCTGGCCTTCTTGGGGTTCATGTGTATCAGGAATATGGCTCCCACAACCAGACAGCTCAGGATGGACCGCCCACCTATAAAGCCCCACCCTCTCCCAGAGAAAACATCATCAGCAAGAAGCCAGACACACTTTCACTTCTATGAACAAACACAGGAATGGAATGACGAGGAAAAGGAAATCTTCATCCGAGAGATGGCCCCCGGAATTCTGTTAATTCCAGTTCTCCTCTCGGACACTGTGCTTGTTCGACAGTGTCAATGTGTCTTACCCTCCCGCAGTGTGATATGAATCCGGGTAGCTCTTTCAGCTAGCTGTTACCAGGAGTCCCTGGTATGGTCCCCCCAACAGGCCTCAGGGACTGGATTGAGTGACTTCACCTGTAATTCACCTGTAGTGCATAAAATCTTGGACATACAGGTTTGGTTAACAAACAACCTTTTCATGTAATTAACAATACTTCTTTCTATTTCTATATCTGCTTGTTTAGCTAGATTTTTTATTTTATTAGTTTATCATCCAATAGGCCACATCCTATCCTAGACCACAACTTACCCATCCCCCCTTTGTTACCTGGCTCTGCCAGGTAACAACCTTGCCTAACCTAACCAATGACTTAGGTAAAATTAGTTTAAATTATCCTTATGTCTGACATTATCATGTAGGAACGCCCCTTTCATTCGCCGCATGTCCAATTCTCCCTTGGGCGTCCATTCATATCTATCCTTTTCCAATTCTCTGTCAAGTGACTTATCTACTTAAAAAAGTATCTGTGCTGCTTATATATGTTCTTAAATATATATATTTATTGATTTAAACCGTATCCTTTTTCTCACCTATCTTATTTCACAGCCTACCTTGCTCATGTCCTGGTCCCCCCTCTCCACTCTGCTCTCAAACCTTCAAGATCTCAACAGTGCGTGGCAGACCCCTCTGTATGCCTTTTTCCTCATAATAGTCAATAACAACTATGTGTTCCATCCAAATATTAACTAAGTGTCTCACTGTTTTGGCTTTATCTAAAATCATGGACTTAAAAAAACAACATGTCTTATAGTGTCAATCTCTAAAGTCCTTACATAACCTTAATCAACCTATCTCCATCCTATTAATAATCCTAAATCATCACACATGTCATATACCCGACAATTTTAATACAATTTAAATAAAAATCTTCTAATGGCCAAAACAAATGCTAACCATATGAAATCCTTTCTTTACTAATAAGCTCTCTCCACCAGGAGTCCACTGTTTTCTATTAAATAATAACATTGGTTAACTTTAAACTCAGTCTCATAAATAATTCATATATGTTTTACAGTGTGGAAACCTTATCCACAGTAAATTACCACTCCTAAGAACTAAAACTTATTTCATCTCATAAATAATTTTAATGCTTATGTATTTTCCTGCCCTATTGGCTTAAAATATCTCCTGTCCAAACCTCAATGTATCATATCTTCCCCATTTATTATTGATGACAAAGGGGATTTTTCCTGTTGTAATACCAAATCAATAATAGCCAATTAATTTACCTCAAAACTAGTATCCCAAATGACCACAAATGCATTATCTTCATGGCCCTCCCCTGAAGCTGATCAGACCTCAAGAGACAGCCATGATAAAGGTCAAAGGTTATACCACCCTTGTATAGTCATGTTCCTAGACATTTTAAAGAACCCTTTATCCTTAAAATCAAAAAAATTAACTTGTGTAATTAAAACTCATAAAATAAAAACTCATAAAACTCCATATGTGAGCATGCCCCTTTAAAATACCTTTGCACTAAAACAAATAGTCCTAACAAATGTTTTATGTGTGTATATTTTTAATGAAAAAACAAAAACCTTTCAGGCCCTTTTCAATTTGGTCGTTTATGGCCTCAATCTCACCCACTCTCCCCAAGATAATAGTCCCAGGAAACATCCAAGAGACAATAAAACTCCCACTCTCCCAGGAAAAACACAAAACGCCTAACTAGCATTCACTGTGCTACATCGATTCAGAAACTCAAAAGTGAACTATTAACCAAACCTAATGATAATTCCTCTTTACCTCAAATCATTAATCATAAGTTTTAAACAACGTCAATGTATATGTGTACTTAAGTGAACA
This sequence comes from Salvelinus namaycush, assembly GCF_016432855.1. Taxonomy (NCBI): domain Eukaryota; kingdom Metazoa; phylum Chordata; class Actinopteri; order Salmoniformes; family Salmonidae; genus Salvelinus; species Salvelinus namaycush. The sequence goes on along the minus strand of NW_024061717.1, from coordinate 87,334 downwards.
TGCTAGCCTTAGATGCAATTAACCTGATATTTATTATCTAAACGTATTACTTTTTTCCTCTGTCGCAAATGTCGTACATTTCTCAGTGTAAGAAATCAGTAATTTAATCCCAGGTATTTAATAAAAATGTAAACGTATTTTCCCATGGCTCCTTCAACTTACATATTTTAGATAACTTCCATCCGTCCCGGAAGAAGGAATCCTACTTAAACACACCAGAATACAATGTTTAATTAAGTTAATTCAACTCCTAAAATAAACAAGAAACAGTAACCAAATAAACAAACCATTTTAATCAGCAAAAAACAAACTATACAAGAACTCACTACTATAATGGTTCAGATGACAAAATTACTCAGAGACTCATGTTTACATCTCAATAAAATAAAACACAGTCTGCATGTTCCCCAAAAAACAACAACTGATGCCCCTGTTACAGATGTCTATGTATCAGAGGAAAAGCTCAAATAACCAAAATCAACCTAGCTAATTTCCCAAAACATATGCAATTGTTTTTTACTATAGAGGTTACTTTTCAACATTAATACCCTGACATTGTTCCACATAATGGACACAGATTATAATGTTAGACTACATGAACTTTCCTGCTCAAATTAACTGGTGTTACTTAAACAATCAAACCAGGAATCAATAACCATCAGAATCCATTATCACTATGTTTTACGATTCAGACATTCAGATCTCCCTTTCTCACAGCCAAATATAGTCCAATAAACGCCATAAATCAATGATGCCCACCTAGCGAATCTGTTGCTAGTTTTTAGCATCTTTCCTGACTACCCTGACGACTTACAGCTTCTTTTAAAAATGTATTTGGAAATGTTTATCAACTTCTGAAAAGTGACTCAAAACAATAATGCATTTTCCTTCTAAATGACACAAACACTTTTCTCTGCCACACCCCAGTCACAACATCATTGCCGTGGCGACAAAAGTGCCTTGTGGGTGATGTCATCAACAGGCGCTCAACCTAGACCCAAGCCGCAACGACTTTCAATGAATTGTAAGTAATTGTTGGCTGTCTGCAGCAACAGTAGTACTGGTTCGATAAACCAAACCTAATTTATCACATCTGTTGAATCAGAACTTACAACATCTCTCAATCAAAATTGTACTGCCAGAAGTACAGAAAAGAGTGGGAGTCCGTCCCTAAACTACTTTCAAATTAATTTGAGTAACGTAAATGTGTATTCAACGTAACGACGCAGTTTTGCGTTATCACCATACAATTAATTCTCTCTTCATTATTATTTTAGAATTCATTAGAATTTAGTAACTATCTCTTCCTTGATTCAGCATTTTAATTACGACCATATTCCCAATACATTATTCAAACATATAATTTAGGCAACAGACATCGTCTTGCATCGAAATTCGTTTCGTTATTTTATTTATTTTGATAAATCAGTCACTCAATTTAACCTAAAAAATCCATTAAAATAGTTCAATTTATATCTTATACAAACACTAGCGACCGTATTTTTCTGGACAACCCATATAATTAGTTTAATTACAATCAAAAACTCTGAATTTAGCCAAAGCATTTACCGGGAACCGAACCCGAGACTCTCGCATTCCAGACGAGAATTCTACCACTGATCCACCAAAGCTATGTAAATAACAAAAAATTATCCGCATTTAAACCCACTTCACATTTATCTGTATTCTTGGTGACAACACAGAGACTACAAAAATAGCCCTAATTTAAAAGGTACAAGCCTTATTCCAGCTATATTTCCCCCCATGCCAAATTAATAGATTAGCAGTCAAACAATAAAATCAACATTTATAGACTAGGAAACAGATCTCGTGCCTTTTAATAAATGTAGATTATGATTATGTTTACTCATGCAACATATTTCTTCCAGCACCGCCATCAAGAACTCAACTCTTTTTCTCCCGATAGCCGCGCCTGACCTCCCTCTTAATTAAATTACAATCTTGATGTTTATGTCCTAACCTGTCACAATGTGTGCAGGGAATATTACACTCCCAGGCGATATGCCCTAAATTATTGCAATTAAAACATTTTCTCTTTTTCTTTTGACTCACATTTCCCACTTTTCTCGACTTATTTTCTTTCTCTACTATTCCTCCTTCGGCTTCAGCAGACCCCACAATTTTGGGTGGTGGTTGTACCGTTAGCTCCTGCAGCCGTATTCTCACCACTACTATCTCATCAACAGCATTACCTCTGTATATCTGGTCTACTAGAGAAGGACATAGTATTTGACTCCCACCCCCGCCCATTCGGCTAACTTTTTCATCTGTGGGAGCGGAGTGCAGCGTATCTTGGCTCTCTTTAGATTTCTTTCTGTTACTTCCCTCTACTCTTTTCCTAGCTTCCGAAAGCCAGACTCTAGCTGTGTATAACCCATGTTTATTCTGCTTCTTCTCATCCTCACCACACTCCTCATGTATCTGTTTGATAAGCAATTCTAGTTTCTCAACATTTAGCCTTCCATCAAATTCATAACGCTTTCTCCATTTTGGACAGAATTCTAAGTTCCTCTTATCTTTCAGTTCCATAAAACGCTGGTCTCCCGTTAATACCGGGACCTCCTTGGAGGATTTACTACCCATGTTTGATAAATCCTTGCCGTTACTAGTAGTTATGGTATTTATCACCTATCTATGTCTTTCTATTTATTTATTTATTTCTCTATGTGTGTGTTACCACTTCCTACCGCTCTCACTAACTAGGTGTATATATTTCTATGTTATGTGCGTTTTACCGTTACCTTAGTTATAATCTATGTGTATGAATTTATATGAATCTCTTCCCTGGAAACTTTATCTATAGCGTTGTTATCGATCGGACATTAGATTTCACTTTAAACTATCAGTTATTACCCAGGGGACACACTTCCCTGGTCAAACTCTGGTTGTATTTATCCAATCTCACTTCGCTATATTAAGTTTCCCTCCCACTCTTTTGGATATTATTTCTTTCAGTATTAATAGGTTCAGTTATTCCGTTCGCCTAGGATTACCCTGCCTTCTCACCAAGCCGAATTTATCCTCACCTGTTTTAATATATCTATACGCTATTTTTCACAGTCAGACTACTTCCCATAGACAGATAGACTATTTAGGTTAAAACTTTATTTAGGTATGTCTTTTGAATTAATGGCTGTCCTATTTGTACAAAATGACCGTCCTATCTAACAACACGTACTATATCCCACCCTTAATAACCCTCACGGCTTGCAAGGCCCGGATCATTAAGTTCATTAATTTTTTACGGTAATGCACCTACCAAGGTCTTTTCGGACCTTTTACATCCATCTTGTATTTCGGTCATACAAGTAACCCACAATCTGTTTGGAATAGCGAAGCCACTATCATTGATAAATGCTAAACACGTTTAGAACTTAAAATCAAAGATAACTTACATCATACCCCCCACATTCGAGAATAAAGACTATTTACCGTCGTCTTGCAGACTGGGAAAAGCAAAGCCGGTTGGATTCCGTCACCGTCTCTGTCGACCTCAGATATATATATACCGGCCTGTTTTTTAACCTCAATTCAGAGGCCAGGACTTTAAATAACGGGTCCAGACCCGCCCGTGCACGGTTTTCGGCTAATATCTTCGGATGACATAGGCAAAGTTTGAAAATCTACTCGAAGGACCAATTGTTAGTGGAATTAAATAATTCCTCTAATGTACTCATTAATTAAATTCAATCTGTCTATTTATAAGAATTTGTAAGATACTTATTAACATAAAATAGACAGTATACAGTCTTATTAAAATTAGATAATAGAATTTATTCTCGGAGCACGCTCCCATTTGATCATAAACAACAGGTTTATATACAAGATATGACGTCATAGGTTACAGAATAAGTCTAATTGTCCTGACAAATAGAAAACAGGTTCAAAAGTTCATTCCAACTTCACAGCGCACACACATGACACACAATATAATCTATTATCCTGAAGGCTCACTATAATTTATTACCACTTTAGCAGACAACTCAAGATAATGAAAGACCTAAAAAGTTACCCACAGCCTTATCTAAACATCTCAGGGCTAAGTTGGGTCAGTTCAACCAGAGTTTAATGACCCTTTCTGCTTATTTTATAACCCACAACACAAATCTCTTTTCACCAGGCGTGCAGAGTTCAATTAGTTATGGTTTTATCTAAAGCTAGAATTTGTTTTAACTATGTATTAACAAAATTCCTAACACCTAGAAAAAAGAACATAGACTGCCCACCCTAGTCACACCCTGGCCTAACCAAAATAGAGAATAAAAAACCCTCTCTATAGCCAGGGCGTGACAGGTGCTTGGAATCCTTGTTCTTCCTCTGTCAACCATGGTTACCTGCAAGGAAACACATGCCGTCATCCTTGCTTTGCACTAAAAGGGCTTCACAGGCAAGGATATTGCTGCCAGTATGCTGCCAGTTTTTTAATGTAGATGTTCCAAAGGTGCTCATCAGTGGTTTGTATGAGGCTTGTAGACAGTGGTTTGTATGAGGCTTGTAGACAGTGGTTTGTATGAGGCTTGTAGACAGTGGTTTGTATGAGGCTTGTAGACAGTGGAGGCCTGGATTTGCTAAACTTGTTTATGTTAATTAAGAGTAATTTACCTTCAGGTCAGGTCTTTTGCATGACAATAACCGGCAGACAAGTAAATCACCTAAATCATCCTCTTCCCTACTGCCAGGTTCACCTAGGGGTCATGAAAAGGGTTGTACCAAAATGTTTGGTGTAATAGAATAATTGATTATTCTGATGTTGTATTAATAGAAGGGAAGGGGTTATAAGACCCCTCCCTCCTTACATTAATAGAGTCCTAGACTACAGATTAACAATATATTTACATGATGAGGTTTTAATAGAAGTGAAGGGGTTATAAGACCTCTCCGTCCTTACATTAATAGGGTCCTAGACTACAGATGAACAATATATTTACATGATGAGATTTTAATATTGTTCCACAGTTGTTTTCTAATTCTCTCTCTCTGCCTCATTAAAAAGAGGCCGCTCTGAGTAATGTGTGACTGTGAAGAAGGAGCTCTGCTGGGGAGTGGAGGAGATAAGACTAGTCACACATTACACAAGAAATCAGCTTTGGAGGAGATAAGACTAGTCACACATTACACAAGAAATCAGCTTTGGAGGAGATAAGACTAGTCACACATTACACAAGAAATCAGCTTTGGAGGAGATAAGACTAGTCACACATTACACAAGAAATCAGCTTTGGAGGAGTTAAGACTAGTCACACATTACACAAGAAATCAGCTTTGGGGAGTGGACTTTTACTGCTAAGTTTTAGATAACACTAAAAGCCATTGTTGATATAGCTTGGTAGGCAGGGTTTTGGTCTCAGGAGTAAAAAGGTAATGACGTAGGTTGTGACATCACCAGGCTAGACTGAGGGTGTAACAAAACAACTTGAGACCTTTTGTTTGATGAAGAACTTACTGGGAAACATGCGTGCCATGTTCCTGTTTGTCAACTTCTGTCTGCAATTGCATTAATAAAGGTTTTTGAATGATTTAATTAAAGATATTGTCATAATGCTAATTTCACCAATGAACCAATGATTGACAAAGAAGGACGTAAGGAACGAACCCTAACATTTGGCGAGCTTGCCAGGAGTGAGTGTCACCGCGGTTGGAGGAGATTCCACACCACGTAGCCAGAGCTCCAAATTAAACAAGGTAAACAGACACTCGTTTAATCTAAGTCTGTAATTAAATGGCATTTACGGGTGTGGTTTCCCTCTAACAAGTAAGTGGCACCTCACTCAATCTAAATGATAGACATACGCTGTGAATATGATATAGTCGGATCTTAGTTTGGAGAAATTACGTAACAGACTATTGGTGAAATGCATGATGTCAATATAGGATGAATGAATTGAATGTTTGAAGAGGTGATTCAGTGATAATCAGCCATTATATATTGGGAGGTAATGCAGCGATCATTACTTTTGGTTTTGAAGAGGTGATTCAGTGTTAATCATCTATTTTATTTTGAGTAGTAAAGACTAGTTATTTTTTTTATTTTTGTAGAGGTACCCAGCGAATGAGTTGAGTTGGTTATGAATAGTGGTAATTTTGTGTGAAATTTACCAAGTGAATGAATTGAATTGTTTATGTATAGTCCGTTGTATGTTTCATTGTTTGTTTGTCTGTGGATTATGGGGAGTTATTGGGTAATGGCCCAATAGTGGAATACAAAGTCAGGAGTAGGATAGAAATTATTTGAATAAAAGTTATTTGATAATGACACTTTCCTACCATGGAACAGTATTGGGAACATTTCATTAAAGTTATTTTGTGATCCTACACCAGGGAACACTGTGTAAACATCTAACTATTACTCTACACTCCTGAGATAAAACATTAGAAAGTTTACCATGAGGTTGTCTCTGAGGCCCGTGGGTGAAATATATTTGAGTATAAGTAGAACCATTTACTATAGCCTGGATCAAGTGGGAGTAGAATTACGATTACAGTATCACCCACTGTTATTTACAACACACTGAATGAAGATAGACAATAAGTTATATAGGCATATTCCTACATACTACACCCACTTTAGGATAACCTTATAGAAAAACACATTACACCCAGACTATCTAAACGAAAAGTCAAAAAGCACAGTCAAACCAGGATGAGGAGATAGGAGCAATGAAGCCTGTCACGCCTGTTGAATATATGCAAAAGGAGTTTCCTGCTGTGGAATTTACAGTCACTTTTTAAGAAATGGCATGTCTGGACAGAGATGGCAGGAGAAAGTAGATATCCAATAGCTGGTTCATTCAACAAGACTAGGTTGGATTTAGTCAAGGAGATAATTCAGACAAGAAAAATGAACAAAAAGAAGGAGATGACGAGTGCCCTTGTCTCAGAAACTGTGATGGGGATGATGGTGCTGGAAGAAAAGAGGCACAGTTCCTGGAGGGAGTTTCCCCTCGCCATCCCAACTCACTCTACAAAAAGGAACAGACTGGAGGATCCAGACATCTGCTCAAGTTGTTTCTACAGTCTCACCACAACCACAGCCTGCAGCTCCCCCACAGTCATATCTGTCACACCTGTGAACCTGGTGCCTGAAGGGTATGTGCTTTTCACCACTCAACATTATGGTGACCCACAACCATGGACTGGGAGAGGACGTGGGCCCGCCAGAGCTCTTCGTGAATGGAACAACACTCAACATTATGGTGACCCACAACCATGGACTGGAAGAGGACGTGGGCCTGCCAGAGCTCTTTGTGAATGGAAACAACACTCAATGCTGGACCTGTGGGCAGTTGGGCATGTGAGTTTGCAGTGTGGGGGAAATGGAAGAGGAAGAGGTTACAACAGGGGAAGAGGAAACTTTGTGTCTGGAAGAGGAAGAGGTTACAACAGGGGAAGAGGAAACTTTGTGTCTGGAAGAGGAAGAGGTTACAACAGGGGAAGAGGAAACTTTGTGTCTGGAAGAGGAAGAGGTTACAACAGGAGAAGAGGAAACTTTGTGTCTGGAAGAGGAAGAGGTTACAACAGGGAAGAGGAAACTTTGTGTCTGGAAGAGGAAGAGGTTACAACAGGGGAAGAGGAAACTTGTGTCTGGAAGAGGAAGAGGTTACAAACAGGGGCAGAGGAAACTTTGTGTCTGGAAGAGGAAGAGGTTACAACAGGGAAGAGGAAACTTTGTGTCTGGAAGAGGAAGAGGTTACAACAGGGGAAGAGGAAACTTTGTGTCTGGAAGAGGAAGAGGTTACAACAGGGGAAGAGGAAACTTTGTGTCTGGAAGAGGAAGAGGTTACAACAGGGGAAGAGGAAACTTTGTGTCTGGAAGAGGAAGAGGTTACAACAGGGGAAGAGGAAACTTTGTGTCTGGAAGAGGAAGAGGTTACAACAGGGGAAGAGGAAACTTTGTGTCTGGAAGAGGAAACTTAGCCACAGTACCAATCGGCCGGAGCTGGAAATGCTCCCCAGGGGCTACATATGCCCCATGGACAAGAAGGACAAGATAATGATGGAGGACAGCCAGGGCTACATATGCCCCATGGACAAGAAGGACAAGATAATGATGGAGGACAGCCAGGGGCTACATATGCCCCATGGACAAGAAGGACAAGATAATGATGGAGGACAGCAGGGGCTACATATGCCCATGGACAGAAGGACAAGATAATGATGGAGGACAGTTCATGGACACGAAGGACAAGATAATGATGGAGGACAGCCATGGACAAGAAGGACAAGTTAATGATGGAAGACAGCCTTGGACAAGAAGGACAAGTTAATGATGGAGGACAGCCATGGACAAGAAGGACAAGATAATGATGGAGGACAGCCATGGACAAGAAGGACAAGATAATGATGGAGGACAGCCATGGACAAGAAGGACAAGTTAATGATGGAGGACAGCCATGGCCAATGGGAAATCAGAACACCAACAGTTTAATTTCCCTCAGAATCAACAATGAAGGAGCCCGACTCCCCTGCTCCAGTATGAATTCAATGATGGAAGAGAAGAGCCAATGGTTACTCTGAATGTTAAGGACATGACCTATCATTTATAATAGACACTAAAGCCCACTGTTCCTGTTTAGGTAAACCTGGACAAGTTATTGGAGAGCTTCCCTGAGCAAATCATCAGTATCTATAACAGGGACATCTGGTTACCAATGGTTACTCATCTGGACAGGAATGTGTACCGGACTAAGACTTGTTTGAAGAACCTCTGACTGTATAGATCAAACACAGGGTAGAAACATGTAGGATAAGATGAACCTCTGACTGTATAGATCAAACACAGGGTAGAAACATGTAGGATAAGATGAACCTCTGACTGTATAGATCAAACACAGGGTAGAAACATGTAGGATAAGATGAACCTCTGACTGTATAGATCAAACACAGGGTAGAAACATGTAGGATAAGATGAACCTCTGACCGTATACATCAAACACAGGGTAGAAACATGTAGGATAAGATGAACCTCTGACTGTATAGATCAAACACAGGGTAGAAACATGTAGGATAAGATGAACCTCTGACTGTATAGATCAAACACATGGTAGAACATGTAGGATCGGCTGTAGTAGATGTGGGAGTTGATATTGAAGTATACGGCCCCCTACCAGACCATTTATCAGCACAACAGGCAGATTTATTATCTCTGATCACAGCTTGTGAATTGGGGGAAGGGAAGGTCTTTACTGGCTACTCTGACTCAGCAAATGTTATTGGGGTTTGTTTGTCATGGTGTAGGATTTGGAGAGCAAGAGAGTTTACTAGTACCACAGACACATCTATTAAAACAGACCTTTTGTTGAACAGTTGATTGAAGCTATTGTTAAGGTTGAGGCACACATGGGTTGGTGTGATAATGCTAGTATTGGTAACAGCATAGCTGATGAGGAGGACACATTGGCTGTTTCCATTTATCACACACGTGCATTTTATTTGTTTTGTCGTTTGTATTATTGAAATGATGGGTGTTGACCAGAAGTTTGTGTCCATCTATCAACCGTGGAGTAACGAGAGTTACTGAGGGCTAATAAGAACATGAAATGCTCCCTTGTCAAACTGTGCCATTCCACAGGAATAACATGGGTAGAGGGATCACCTCTTGTCCTCATGAAAATACACAGCAGCCTTAACAAAGGTATTGGGTGTACACCTTATGAAATGTTAAAAAGACGACCAATGAACACCCCAGGGGTGAGACCTGTGACTGACCGATAGATAGACACAACTGAGATAGTGTGACCATCTTGAGTACATGAAGGAACTAACTTCTGTTGTAAGTTTTCTCCACTCTCACACTAGGAAAGCAGCAGAACCAATCCCAGGTGAAGACCCTGACGAGCTACCCATAAACGTTGGAGAATGGGTGAAACTCAGGGTCCACAAGTGAAAATGGAACCAACCACGATGGATGGGTCTGTTCCAGGTAACCATGGTAACACCAACAGCCCTGCAGGCAGAGGAGAGGTCCGGTTAGCATCATCTCTCCCACTGCAAGCATCTCCCAGAGTGGGAGCCATGGATGAGCGACTGGAGGGAGGGAGAGCAGGGCCCCTAGAACATCTGAAGGAGGAAGAAGGTCCGAGCCAAAGGACAGGAGCAGAAGGCGAGGTCAAAGGTCAGAAGAACCAACAGAGGGTTCAGCCACAGAACCTGAAGAATCATCAGATGTCGAGGAAACCATCACACACTCTATGGTGGTGAAACAAGAAAATCACAACCATGGAAAAACACATGCAGGGTATTTGTTGCTCTCCAAATCTACCCGTTCCCTTTGTGGACGGGGATGTGGAGAATAATAAATGGATGAGAGCAGTGACATACATAGTATTACAGGGGAAGGGGTACAAATCTGGCACACGGGCAATGATTTTCCACAAACCCACCTCCACAGCCTTTCTGTGGGAAAGACACGTAGTACTGATTTAAAAGAATGATTTTGGATGTTAATTACTCCATTTTATGCAAAGGAACAATACCAGGGATCGACAAAGAAACAGCAATTACACTATTCTGATGTTGGTCACTAGGGGGAAGGAAGCAACATGGGAAGGTGGATTATCCAATAAGAAAATAGGTAATAGTACAGATGCAGCTAAAGAATTTAAGAAGGGTGGGCACATTGAGACTAAATGGCCAAGGTAGGAGAAGGTTCCTAGCGTACAATCAGGTAACAATTCTCAGCTGATTAAATGCATAGGACCTCCAAAAGTACAATGAGGAGAGTATCTGACTGGTAGTGTAAAGCCCTAAATGATAAAGGAGATGTGTTGGCAGGATTAAAACCCACAATAACTCCCCCTGTTTGTATCTGCAACTCAGGGAATGTGGATGTAGGAAACACCACTAATTGCCTGTCTTACACAGGCCTACAAACGGATATGTCCCTGTTTAAACCAGCTGAGTGGAACAAAGATGACTTCATTCCCCTTACAGAAGATGTAAAGAAATGTCATACTCATCTCAGAGGGTGTGGAAGATGAGCAGATGAGCAGCTGTGAGAGAGTATTAGTGTTTGGGAACATTAAAGCACTAAAGAAGGTTCCGGAAAAGAGAATTGCCTGTTATGTAAAGGGTCAGAGCTCTCAAAAACAGAGCATGTAAAGACATAAACACCTGCTGCACAACACAATACAAACAGAAAAGGGTCTCCGCAGCCAGTAAAAGGCTAGCGTGAAGCAGCCAGTAAAAGGCTAGCATGAAGCAGCCAGTAAAAGGCTAGCGTGAAGCAGCCAGTAAAAGGCTAGCATGAAGCAGCCAGTAAAAGGCTAGCGTGAAGCAGCCAGTAAAAGGCTAGCATGAGCAGCCAGTAAAAGGCTAGCATGAAGCAGCCAGTAAAAGGCTAGCGTGAAAGCAGCCAGTAAAAGGCTAGCATGAAGCAGCAGTAAAAGGCTAGCGTGAAGCAGCCAGTAAAAGGCTAGCATGAAGCAGCCAGTAAAAGGCTAGCGTGAAGCAGCCAGTAAAATGCTAGCGTGAAGCAGCCAGTAAAAGGCTAGCATGAAGCAGCCAGTAAAAGGCTAGCATGAAGCAGCCAGTAAAAGGCTAGCATGAAGCAGCCAGTAAAAGGCTAGCCTGCGATGAAATTGAAGTTCAGAGTTGTAAAATACGAAAAGGTTTGTAGAACATGCAGGTCCAAGCTCCATCATGCAGGTCCAAGCTCCAACATGCAGGTCCAAGCTCCAACATGCAGGTCCAAGCTCCAACATGCAGGTACTAACTCCAACATGCAGGTACTAACTCCAACATGCAGGTACTAACTCCAACATGCAGGTACTAACTCCAACATGCAGGTACTAACTCCAACATGCAGGTACTAGCTCCAACATGCAGGTACTAACTCCAACATGCAGGTACTAACTCCAACATGCAGGTCCAAGCTCCAACATGCAGGTACTAACTCCAACATGCAGGTACTAGCTCCAACATGCAGGTACTAGCTCCAACATGCAGGTACTAGCTCCAACATGCAGGTACTAACTCCAACATGCAGGTACTAACTCAAACATGCAGGTACTAACTCCATGCTCCAGGTCCTAGTTGAGCTCGTGAGCTGGATCAGCTCGGTTTCTGCATTTTGTTGTTTTGTGGTGGAAAACTGAGTGTTTCCAGCATAACATGTCAACTCTGTTACCCATAGATAAAAAGGCTAGACATGTTTTAGGAATTTAATTTGCATTCCATTGCCACTTCCTGTTGCACACAACAGGCTTCCATTCCCCTTGTCACTATCAGGTGTGAAGGTAAGACCAGATGCAGACAACGTCGAATTAACAATGGTTTAATAATCCAACAGAGGCAGGCAATAGGCAAGTCAAGGCAGGCAGGGGTCAGTAAACCAGAGGTTTGGGCAACGGTACTGGACAGCAGGCAGGCTCAGGGTAGGCAGAGGTCAATAATCCAGAGTAGGGGCAAAGGTACAGGTCGGTAGGCTCAGGGTCAGGGTCAGGCAGGTGGGCTCAGAGTCAGGACAGGCAAGGGTCAAAACCAGGAGGGCGAGAAAAGAGAGACTGGGGAAAAGCAGGAGCTGAGACAAAAACGCTGGTTGACCAACTGGCAACAGACAAACAGAGAACACAGGTATAAATACACAGGGGATAATGGGGAAGATGGGCGACACCTGGAGGGGGTGGAGACAATCACAAAGACAGGGGAAACAGATCAGGGTGTGACAGTCACAAGGGATTTATACATGATTTAATATGAAACCCTGTTATTGTCAATCGTTACTGTATTCGGAACTTAATAGGCACTTATCATAGTCATTTTTTCATTTAACCTTTTGAGATAGGAAAACCGTTATTTCAGTTATTAATTTGAATGTGTTCTTTATGACAGAATATTAAAATGAGGTGTAGTTTTAGTTATGAATATTAACTGGCAATAATCTAGTGGCCAATCTTTGTTGTAAAAGACCCAACATGTTTCTGATCAGATTTCAGTTGGACGTGGATGCATATTTGATGTGGTTGAAAAACTATCAGCTTTTATGATGCTGATAAAGAGGCACCTTAACAGACGGACTCTAACTGAGCAGTGTTAGCCTACAGGTTATACACTGAGTGGACTAGATATTACTCTAACTGAGCAGTGTAGCCTACAGGTTATACACTGAGTGGACTAGATATTACTCTAACTGAGCAGTGTAGCCTACAGGTTATACACTGAGTGGACTAGATATTACTCTAACTGAGCAGTGTAGTCTACAGGTTATACACTGAGTGTACTAGATATTACTCTAACTGAGCAGTGTAGTCTACAGGTTATACACTGAGTGGACTAGATATTACTCTACTGAGCAGTGTAGTCTATAGGTTATACACTGCGTGGACTAGATATTACTCTAACTGAGCAGTGTAGTCTATAGGTTATACACTGAGTGGATTAGATATTACTCTAACTGAGCAGTGGTAGGTCTATAGGTTATACACTGAGTGGACTAGATATTACTCTAACTGAGCAGTGTAGTCTATAGGTTATACACTGAGTGGACTAGATATTACTCTAACTGAGCAGTGTAGTCTACAGGTTATACACTGAGTGGACTAGATATTACTCTAACTGAGCAGTGTAACCTACAGGTTATACACTGAGTGGACTAGATATTACTCTAACTGAGCAGTGTAGTCTACAGGTTATACACTGAGTGTACTAGATATTACTCTAACTGAGCAGTGTAGTCTACAGGTTATACACTGAGTGGACTAGATATTACTCTAACTGAGCAGTGTAGTCTATAGGTTATACACTGAGTGGACTAGATATTACTCTAACTGAGCAGTGTAGTCTATAGGTTATACACTGAGTGGATTAGATATTACTCTAACTGAGCAGTGTAGTCTATAGGTTATACACTGAGTGGACTAGATATTACTCTAACTGAGCAGTGTAGTCTATAGGTTATACACTCGATGGATTCTACAGCTGTTGAAAGTGTTCCACAGGGATGCTGGCCCATGTTGACTCCAATGGTTCCCACAGTTGTCAAGTTGTCTGGATGTCCTTTGGGTGGTGGAACATGAGCGGGAAAAACCCAGCAACATTGCAGTTCATGACACAAACCGGTGCGCCTGGCACCTACTACCACACCTCGTTCAAAGGCACTTAAATATTTTGTCTTGGTCATTCACCCTCTGAATGACACACAGACACAATCCATGTCTCAATTGTCTCCAGGCTTAAAATCCTTCTTTAACCTGTCCTGTCCCCTTCATCTGCAAGTGACATCAATAAGGAATCATATCTTTCACCTGGAATCACCTGGTCAGTCTGTCATGGAAAGAGCAAGTGTTCATAATGTTTTGTACAATGAGTGTAAATTGCACAATAATTATACATTTATGGATTTTGTTATATAGCCTATTATTTTATCTTTATACAACCTGCCATCTACCCACCTGGGGACTGAGGCTTATGAGAGAACCCCCACATCACTAGCTTCTCTTTATACAACCTGCCATCTACCCACCTGGGGACTGAGGGTTATGAGAGAACCCCCACATCACTAGCTTCTCTTTATACAACCTGCCATCTACCCACCTGGGGACTGAGGGTTATGAGAGAACCCCCACATCACTAGCTTCTCTTTATACAACCTGCCATCTACCCACCTGGGGACTGAGGGTTATGAGAGAAACCCACACATCACTAGCTTCTCTTTATACAACCTGCAATCTACCCACCTGGGGACTGAGGGTTATGAGAGAACCCCCACATCACTAGCTTCTCTTTATACAACCTGTCATCTACCCACCTGGGGACTGAGGGTTATGAGAGAACCCCCACATCACTAGCTTCTCTTTATTCAAACCTGCCATCTACCCACCTGGGGACTGAGGGTTATGAGAGAACCCCCACATCACTAGCTTCTCTTTATACAACCTGCCATCTACCCACCTGGGGACTGAGGGTTATGAGAGAACCCCCACATCACTAGCTTCTCTTTATACAACCTGCCATCTACCCACCTGGGGACTGAGGGTTATGAGAGAACCCCCACATCACTAGCTTCTCTTTATTCAACCTGCCATCTACCCACCTGGGGACTGAGGGTTATGAGAGAACCCCCACATCACTAGCTTCTCTTTATACAACCTGCCATCTACCCACCTGGGACTGAGGGTTATGAGAGAACCCCCACATCACTAGCTTCTCTTTATACAACCTGCCATCTACCCACCTGGGGACTGAGGGTTATGAGAGATCCCCCACATCACTAGCTTCTCTTTATACAACCTGCCATCTACCCACCTGGGGACTGAGGGTTATGAGAGAACCCCCACATCACTAGCTTCTCTTTATTCAACCTGCCATCTACCCACCTGGGGACTGAGGGTTATGAGAGAACCCCCTCATAACTAGCTTCTCTTTATACAACCTGCCATCTACCCACCTGTGGACTGAGGGTTATGAGAGAACCCCCACATCACTAGCTTCTCTTTATACAACCTGCCATCTACCCACCTGTGGACTGAGGGTTATGAGAGAACCCCCACATCACCAGCTTCTCTTTATACAACCTGCCATCTACCCACCTGGGGACTGAGGGTTATGAGAGAACCCCCACATCACTAGCTTCTCTTTATACAACCTGCCATCTACCCACCTGGGGACTGAGGGTTATGAGAGAACCCCACATCACTAGCTTCTCTTTATACAACCTGCCATCTACCCACCTGGGGACTGAGGGTTATGAGAGAACCCCCACATCACTAGCTTCTCTTTATTCAACCTGCCATCTACCCACCTGGGGACTGAGGGTTATGAGAGAACCCCCACATCACTAGCTTCTCTTTATACAACCTGCCATCTACCCACCTGGGGACTGAGGGTTATGAGAGAACCCCCACATCACTAGCTTCTCTTTATTCAACCTGCCATCTACCCACCTGGGGACTGAGGGTTATGAGAGAACCCCCACATCACTAGCTTCTCTTTATACAACCTGCCATCTACCCACCTGGGGACTGGGGGTTATGAGAGAACCCCCACATCACTAGCTTCTCTTTATTCAACCTGCCATCTACCCACCTGGGGACTGAGGGTTATGACAGAACCCCCACATCACTAGCTTCTCTTTATACAACCTGCCATCTACCCACCTGGGGACTGAGGGTTATGAGAGAACCCCCACATCACTAGCTTCTCTTTATACAACTGCCATCTACCCACCTGGGGACTGAGGGTTATGAGAGAACCCCCACATCACTAGCTTCTCTTTATTCAACCTGCCATCTACCCACCTGGGGACTGAGGGTTATGAGAGAACCCCCACATCACTAGCTTCTCTTTATACAACCTGCCATCTACCCACCTGGGGACTGAGGGTTATGAGAGAACCCCCACATCACTAGCTTCTCTTTATACAACCTGCCATCTACCCACCTGGGGACTGAGGGGTATGAGAGAACCCCCACATCACTAGCTTCTCTTTATACAACCTGCCATCTACCCACCTGGGGACTGAGGGTTATGAGAGAACCCCCACATCACTAGCTTCTCTTTATACAACCTGCCATCTACCCACCTGGGGACTGAGCGTTATGAGAGAACCCCCACATCACTAGCTTCTCTTTACTCAACCTGCCATCTACCCACCTGGGGACTGAGGGTTATGAGAGAACCTCCACATCACTAGCTTCTCTTTATACAACCTGCCATCTACCCACCTGGGGACTGAGGGTTATGAGAGAACCCCCAAATCACTAGCTTGTATGTTCTGCAGCCTTGTAAAGATAAGGAGGGGATGACTAGGAGGCAGGTCAGTATTTATTGTCATGACTCTTGTTCTGGAGGCAGTTCAGCAAAGTGGTCACTAGCTGGCACAGGCACAAAGTAATACAATCTGATTTAAATTCTAACCACAACCCCAACCACACTGCTAATCCTTCCCTTAAATTAAGACCATAAAACAGCATTATTTTCCACAGCCAATTATGACTTTGCAGCTGGCATATCTAGAGGAAATATCCCCCCTACTGTGTTGGACCATCATGTAATAGACAATCTGACTTTGTAGCTGGCATATCTAGAGGGAATCACACAGTTCTGCCTCCAGGTCAAGATTCATGACAAACATCATCCTGCGACTGGGAGAGGCAACGTGAAATCAATAACGAAATTGTTTTGACAATTAACATGCTTTTTTCTTGTTTCAAGTATGTTTTATTATGAAAAGTACAATATATCCTTGTATACTTGTATAACTATGGAGCGTATGTCCATATATAATTGTACAATTTGTTTTTCAACATAAAAGACATACAACAAATGATCACATTGGTATTTTAACAGTGTTATTGTAAGAGAGTTTAAATGTTTAAACAGAGGATACATCTAAAACAGTATAAAACAAGTGCAGTGTGTTCTGAGAATGTTACTTTTACGTCAACTCGTAACGTCACCCATTTGCAGGTATTAAAAGTAATACATACATTGTAATCCCTTGTTGGAGCTCTCTCACAAATAGGACAGTACATACCAGAGGAGGCTGCTGAGGGGAGGACGGCTCATAATAATGTCTGGAACAGAGTGAATGAAATGGAACACATGGAAACCACGTGTTTGATACCATTCCACTTATTCCCCTCCAGCCATTACAAGCCTGTCCTCCCCAATTAAGGTCCCACCAACCTCCTGTGGTACAAACACAAACAGTAAAATATATCATAAAAAATGCAAAGTGGTAAAAGATCAGAAAAGGAACCAAAATGTTCAGTCATGTTCTAATAGTCTGATGAAAACAGTTTAGGTTGATGATTTAACAGGTAGATAGAACTGGGACAGAAGCTGTTCTTGTAACGTCCTGACCAGAGTTCCTATGTGTTGTGCTTGTTTAATGTTGGTCAGGACGTGAGCTGGGTGGGAATTCTATGTTGTGTGTCTAGTTTGTCTGTTTCTATGTCCAGCCTAATATGGTTCTCAATCAGAGGCAGATGGTAATCGTTGTCCCTGATTGAGAATCATATATAGGAGGCTTGTTTTGTGTTGGGATTTTGTGGGTGTTTGTTTCCTGTCTCTGTGTTTGTCTGCACCAGATAGGTCTGTCTCGGTTATTTCACATTTGTTATTTTGTATGTTGTTTGTAGTGTTTCACTTGTTCTTTATTAAACATGTTGAACACTAGCCGCGCTGCACTTTGGTCCTCTCCTTCACCCCTGGAAGAAAGCCGTAACAGAAACACCCACCAAACCCGGACCAAGCAGCGTGGAAATGGGCAGCAGCAACAGAAGCAGCGGTACCAGGAGGAATGGTCTTGGGAGCAAATATTCAACGGAGAAGGACCCTGGGCTAAGGTTGGAGAGAATCGCCGCTCTCGGGAGGAGAAGGAGGCAGCCACAGCCCAGGAGCGGTGGATTGAGGAGGCAGCACGTAAGAGAGGCTGGAAGCCCGAGAGGCTCACCCAAAAATTTATTGGGGGGTGGCTAAAGGGGAGTGTGGCGAAGCCGGGTTGGATACCTGAGCCAACTCCCCGGGCTTACTGTGGAGTGAGAGGGCGTCGTACTGGTCAGACACCGTGTTATGCGGTGGAGCGCACGGTGTCCCCAGTACGCGTGCTTAGCCCAGTGCGGGCTATTCCACCTTGCCGCACTGGTAGGGCTAGGTTGGGCATCGAGCCGGGTGCCATGAAGCCGGCCCAACATATCTGGCCTCCAGTACGTCTCCTCGGGCCGGCGTACATGGCACCAGCCTTACAGGTGGTGTCCCCGGTTCGCCTGCATAGCCCAGTGCGGGCTATTCCACCTCGCCGCACTGGCAGGGCTACGGGGACCATTCAACCTGGTAAGGTTGGGGAGGCTCGGTGCTCAAGAGCGCGTGTCCTCCTTCACGGTCCGGTATATCCGGCGCCACCTTCCCGCCCCAGCCCAGTGCCTCCAGTTCCGGCACCACGCACCAAGCCTCCTGTGCGTCTCCAAAGCCCTGTACGCACTGTTCCTTCTCCCCGCACTCGCCCTGAGGTGCGTGCCCTCAGCCCGGTACCTCCAGTTCCGGTACCACGCGCCAGGCCTATAGTGCGCCTCGAGAGTCCAGTGTGCCCTGTTCCTGCTCCCCGCACTCGCCCTGAGGTGCGTGCCCTCAGCCCGGTACCTCCAGTTCCGGCACCACGCATCAGGCCTATAGTGCGTCTCAGCCGGCCAGAGTCTGCCGTCTGCCCAGCGGTGCCTGAACTGCCCGTCTGCCCAGCGGCGCCTGAACTGCCCGTCTGCCCAGCGGCGCCTGAACTGTCCGTCTGCCCAACGCCGTCAGAGCTGGCCGTCTGCCAAGCGCCATCGGAGCCATCCGTCTCCCCAGCGCCATCTGAGCCATCCGTCTCCCCAGCGCCATCTGAGCCATCCGTCTCCCCAGCGCCATCTGAGCCATCCATCTCCCCAGCGCCGTCTGAGCCATCCGTCTGTCCCGAGCCGTTAGAGCCGCCCGTCTGTCCCGAGCCGTCAGAGCCGTTCGTCAGTCAGGAGCCGCTAGAGCCATTCGTCAGTCAGGATCTGCCAGGGCCGCCAACCAGACAGGATCTGCCAGAGCCGCCAACCAGACAGGATCTGCCAGAGCCGCCAACCAGACAGGATCTGCCGGAGCCGTCAGTCAGCCATGAGCGTCCAGAGCCGTCAGCCAGTCATGAGCTGCCCTACAGTCATGAGCTGCCCTACAGTCATGAGCTGCCCTACAGTCATGAGCTGCCCTACAGTCATGAGCTGCCCTACAGTCATGAGCTGCCACTCAGTCATGAGCTGCCACTCAGTCATGAGCTGCCACTCAGTCCGGAGCTGCCACTCAGTCCGGAGCTGCCACTCAGTCCGGAGCTGCCACTCAGTCCGGAGCTGCCACTCGTCCGGAGTTGCCCCTCTGTCCTGAGCTACCTCTCTGTCCTGAGCTACCTCTCTGTCCTGAGCTACCTCTCTGTCCTGAGCTACCTCTCTGTCCTGAGCTACCTCTCTGTCATGAGCTACTTCTCTGTCCTGAGCTACCTCCAAAATCATGTGGGGGCCTTGGGGAGGATTCTTAGGCCTAGGTCGTGGGCGAGGGTCGCCACTCAAAGGACGCTAAGGAGGGGGACAAAGACAGTGGTGGAGTGGTGTCCTCGTCCACCGCCGGAGCCGCCACCGCGGAAAGATGCCCACCCAGACCCTCCTCTTGAGTTTTAGGGGTGCGTTCGGAGTCCGCACCTCAGGAGGGGGGTACTGTAACGTCCTGACCAGAGTTCCTATGTGTTGTGCTTGTTTAATGTTGGTCAGGACGTGAGCTGGGTGGGAATTCTATGTTGTGTGTCTAGTTTGTCTGTTTCTATGTCCAGCCTAATATGGTTCTCAATCAGAGGCAGATGGTAATCGTTGTCCCTGATTGAGAATCATATATAGGAGGCTTGTTTTGTGTTGGGATTTTGTGGGTGTTTGTTTCCTGTCTCTGTGTTTGTCTGCACCAGATAGGTCTGTCTCGGTTTTTTCACATTTGTTATTTTGTATGTTGTTTGTAGTGTTTCACTTGTTCTTTATTAAACATGTTGAACACTAGCCGCGCTGCACTTTGGTCCTCTCCTTCACCCCTGGAAGAAAGCCGTAACAGTTCTAGAACCTGTGGTCCAGAAACTGATTTAATAGGCAGATAAAACTGGGATAGAAGCTGTTCTAGAACCTGTGGTCCAGAAACTGATTTAACAGGCAGATAGAACTGGGATAGAAGCTGTTCTAGAACCTGTGATCCAGAAACTGATTTAATAGGCAGATAAAACTGGGATAGAAGCTGTTCTAGAACCTGTGGTCCAGAAACTGAATTAACAGGCAGATAGAACTGGGATAGAAGCTGTTCTAGAACCTGTGGTCCAGAAACTGATTTAACAGGCAGATAGAACTGGGATAGAAGCTGTTCTAGAACCTGTGGTCAAGAAACTGATTTAACAGGCAGATAGAACTGGAATAGAAGCTGTTCTAGAACCTGTGATACAGAAACTGCCTTGCAACCACTGGTGTGTGTCCAGTGTGTGTGTGTGTGTCCAGCATGTGTGTGTGTGCCCAGTGTGTGTGTGTGTGTGTGTGTGTGTCCAGGGTTTGTGTGTCCAAGGTGTGTGTGTCCAGTGTGTGTGTGTGTGTGTCCAGTGTGTGTGTGTCCAAGGTGTGTGTGTGCAGTGTGTATGTGTGTGTCCAGTGTGTGTCCAGTGTGTGTGTGTGTGTGTGTGTGTCCAGTGTGTGTGTGTGTGTGTCCAGCATGTGTGTGTGTGTGTCCAGTGTGCGTTCAGTGTGTGTGTGTGTGTGTGTGTGTGTGTGTCCAGTGTGTGTGCATGTGTGTGTGTGCGTCAAATATGTGTGTGTGTGTGTCCAATGTGTTTGATGTGTCCAGGGTATTGTGTGTCCAGGGTATTGTGTGTCCAGTGTCTGTGTGTCCAATGTGTGTGTATCCAGTGTGTTTGTGTGTGTCCAGTGTGTGTGTGTGTGTGTCCATTGTGTGTGTGTCCATTATGTGTGTGTGTGTATCCGGTGTGTGTGTGTCCAGTGTGTTTGTGTGTGTGTGTGTGTTTGTCCAGTGTGTCTTTGTGTGTGTCCAATGTGTGTGCGTGTGTGTCCAGTGTGTGTGTGTGTCCAGTGTGTCCGTGTGGAGTTAAAATGTGTGTGTCGTGTGTGTGTTTGTGTGTTTCCAATGTGTGTGTGTGTGTGTGTGTGTTTGTGTGTCTTCAATGTGTGTGTGTGTGTGTGTGTGTGTGTGTGTCTGTGTGTCCGATGTGAGTGTGTGTCCAATGTCTGTGCTTGTGTGTGTGTGTCCAATGTGTGTGTGTGTGTGTGTGTGTGTGTGTGTGTGTGTGTGTGTGTGTGTGTGTGTGTGTGTGTGTGTGTGTGTGTGTGTGTGCGTGTGTGTGTCCAATGTGTATGTGTGTGTCCAATGTGTGTGTCCAGTGTGTGTTTGTGTCCAGAGTGTTTGTGTGTGTGTATGTGCTTGTTTATTTCTTATGTTTGTGTGTGATTGTTTGTGTGTCCAAAGTGTGTGTGTGTGTGTGTGTTTGTGTGTGTCCAATGTGTGTGTGTGTGTGTGTGTGTGTCCAATGTGTTTGTGTGGGTTTGTCCAATGTGTGTGTGTGTGTGTGTGTCTGTCCAGTGTGTGTGTGTCCAGTGTGTGTCCAGTGTGTAGGTCCAGTGTGTGTCTGTGTCTGTGTCCAGTGTGTGTGTGTCCAATATGTGTGTGTGTCCAATGTGTCTTTGTGTGTGTGTCCAATGTGTGTGTGTGTGTGTGTGTTTGTTTCCAATGTTTGTGTGTGTGTGTCCAATGTGTGTGTCAAGTGTGTCTGTTTGTCCAGTGTGTTTGTGTGTGTGTGATGGTGAGTGTCGTATGTGTGTGTGTGTTTGTTTGTGTCCAATGTGTGTGTGCGTGTGTCCAATGTGTGTGTGTGTGTCCATCGTTTGTGTGTGTGTGTGTGTGTGTGTGTCCAGTGTGTGTCTGTGTCTGTGTCCAGTGTGTGTGTGTGTGTCCATGTTTTGTGTGTCCAATATGTGTGTGTGTCCAATGTGAGTGTTGTGTGTGTGTGTGTGTGTGTGTGTGTGTGTGTGTGTGTGTGTGTGTGTGTGTGTGTGTGTGTGTGTGTGTGTGTGTGTGTATCCAGTGTCTAGATCCAGTGTGTGTTGGTGTCCAGTGTGTGTCTGTGTCTGTGTCCAGTGTGTGTCTGTGTCTGTGTCCAGTATGTGTCTGTGTCTGTGTCCAGTGTGTGTGTGTGTGTCCAGTGTGTGTGTGTGTCCAGTGTGTGTCTGTGTCTGTGTCCAGTGTGTGTGTGTGTGTGTGTCCAGGGTTTGTGTGTCCAATATGTGTGTGTGTCCAATGTGTGTTTGTGTGTGTGTCCAATGTGTGTGTGTGTGTGTGTATGTGTGTGTGTTTGTGTCTAGTGTGTGTCTGTGTCCAATGTGTGTGTGTGTCCAGGGTTTGTGTGTCCAACATGTGTGTGTCCAATGTGTGTTTGTGTGTGTGTCCAATGTGTGTGTGTGTGTGTGTGTGTGTTTGTGTCTAGTGTGTGTCTGTGTCCAAAGTGTGTGTGTGACCAGGGTTTGTCTGTGTCCAGGGTTTGTGTGTCCAATATGTGTGTCCAGTGTGTGTGTGTGTGTGTGTCCAATGTCCAATGTGTGTGTGTGTCGTTGTGTGTATGTAAGTGTCCAGCGTGTTTGTGTATTTGACCAATATGTGTGTGTGTGTGTGTGTCCAATGTGTGTGTGCGTGTGTGTATGTGTCCAACGTGTGTGTGTGTGGGTGTGGGTGTGTGTATGTGTATCCAATATGTGTGTGTGAGTGTCAAATGTGTGTGTGTGTCCAATGTGTGTGTGTGTCTAATGTGTGTGTGTGTGTGTCCAATCCAGTGTGTGTGTGTGTGTGTGTGTGTGTCCAACGTGTGTGTGTGTGTCCAATGTGTGTGTGTGTCCAATGTGTGTGTGTGTCCAATCCAGTGTGTGTGTGTGTGTGTGTGTGTGTGTGTGTGTGTGTGTGTGTGTCCAACGTGTGTGTGTGTCCAATGTGTGTGTGTGTCCAATGTGTGTGTGTGTGTGTGTGTGTGTGTGTCCAGTGTCTGTTTCCAGAGTCTGTGTGTAGGTGTGTGTGTCTATGTCCAGGGTTTGTGTGTGTGTGTCCAATGTGTGTGTCTGTGTATGTGTGAGTGTCCAGCGTGTTTGTGTATATGTCAAATGTGTGTGTGTGTCCAATGTGTGTGTGCGTATCTGTGTCCAATGTGTGTGTGTGTGTGTGTGTGTGTCCAATGTGTGTGCGCGTGTCTGTGTGTGTGTCCAATGTGTGTATGTGTCCAAATTGTGTGTGTATGTGTGTGTGTGTCCAATGTGTGTGTGTGTGTGTTTCCAATGTGTGTGTCTGTGTGTGTCCAATGTGTGTGTGTGTGTGTGTGTGTCCAGTGTGTGTGTGTGTATCCAGTGTGTGTTTCCAGTGTGTGTGTGTGTGTGTGTGTGTGTGTGTGTCCCGTGTGTGTGTGTGTATGTGTCCACTGTGTCCAGTGTGTGTGTGTCTGTGTCCAGTGTGTGTCCAGGGTTTGTGTGTGTCCAGGGTTTGTGTGTCCAATATGTGTGTGTTTCCAATGTGTGTTTGTGTGTGTCCAGTGTGTGTGTGTGTGTGTGTGTGTGTGTGTGTATGTGTCCAGTGTGTGTGTGTGTGTGTGTGTGTCCAATGTGAATGTGTGTCTAGGGTTTGTGTGTCCAATTTGTGTGTGTGTTTGTCCAATGTGTGTGTCTGTGTGTGTGTGTCCAGTGTGTGTGTGTCCAATGTGTGTGTCCAGTGTGTGTGTGTGTGTGTGTGTGTCCAATGTGTGTGTGTGTGTGTGTGTGTGTGTGTGTGTGTGTGTATGAGTCCAGTGTGTGTGTGTCCAGTGTGTGTGTGTGTGTCCAATGTGCATGTGTGTCTAGGGTTTGTGTGTCCAATATGTGTGTGTGTGTCCAATTTGTGTGTGTGTTTGTCCAATGTGTGTGTGTCCAATGTGTGTGTCCAGTGTGTGTGTGTGTGTGTGTGTGTGTCCAATGTGTGTGTGTGTTTGTGTATGTGTCTGTGTGTGTGTGTGTGTGTGTGTCCAATGTGTGTGTAAGTGCGTGTGTGTATGTGTGTGTGTGTGTTTCCAATGTGTGTGTGTGTGTGTGTGACCAATGTGTGTGTGCGTGTGTCCAATGTGTGTGTGTGTCCAATATGTGTGTGTGTGTGTGTGTGTGTGTGTGTGTGTGTGTGTGTGTGTGTGTGTGTGTGTGTGTGTGTGTGTGTGTGTGTGTGTGTGTGTGTGTGTGTCCAGTGTGTGTGTCCAGTGTGTGTGTGTGTGTGTGTTATCAATGTGTGTGTGTGTGTGTGTGTGTGTCCAATGTGTGTGTCCAGTGTGTGTGTGTTCAATTTGTGTGTGTGTCCAGTGTGTGTGTGTGTGTGTGTGTATATGTCCAATGTGTGTGTGTATCACTGACACAGAGACACTGAGGCACCATCATACCAAAGATGAAACCCTGGATAGAGGGGCTCAGTGAATGTGCAGGTGAATGTGTTCAGGTGGGTCAGTGTGTCAGAGGAGGCTCTATAGAAGGACAGAGTGCCGGCTGGCCAGTCCAGATACACTCCTACTCTGTGGGAGCTGGAGAGGACGTCTATGGTAGTGGGATTATTATTGTGCCAGGCAGCGTAACCGTGGTCAGAGCAGAACAGACTCCAGGACTTGTCAATGTATCCAAGCCCACAGCCACCCCATCCTCTCTTGTTGATTCCTTTATATGTCACTCCTATACCAACCCCTCTCCCACTCCACTCTACCTCCCAGTAACAGCGCCCAGTCAGACCCTCTCTACACAGCACCTGTCTACAGTCCTCAAATCTCTCTGGGTGATGAGGATACGGCTGCTCCTCTGTCCTACATGTCACCTTTCTGTTCTCCTCAGACAGAGAGAGGCGTCTGTTTACTGTGTTTGGGTCCAGTGTGAGATAACAGACATCTGATGGATGAAACCAGACACAATATTAGAAATCATCATAATTCAAATTAGAATGTTAACTCACTTTTCACTAATTCATTTAATTTCGATGTTTCTAGGTATCAAAAGGAGAAGTTAAGTTAACTGGAGACTTGAATGATCATATGTTATACTATATGGTAATATAAAACACACGCACACAAGCAACTCTTTGTAAACTGTGTTGTCCCTGATTTCTGTTTCTGTAGAACTACAGCTGATATTTAATATGACCAAGTAAGTAATGATGGTGGTCTTTGACTTTGACTTAACTTGAATTAAGACTTATTCTTAGTCATATTCTTCACAGCAGTCAACACTCACATTTTCTAGGCCCAGGTTTCATTGTGTACCCTCCACCATGTTCCACACTGTAGCGGTAAGCAGAAGAACAGACATTGAGTGACACACACACACACACACACACACACACACACACACACATACATACTAGACACACACACACTGAACTCACACACAGCATATAATTTGTCCAAGTGGTGGTCAGAATGTTTGTCTTATTAACTAGCCTGGTAAGTCAAACATGTCTGATATGAAGATTGACATAAACCCTTGTCATGATTTTTGCCTGGGGGTAGGTTTATGACAGTCATAAATACCTCTCTGCCCCCCCTTTCCTCTCCCTACTCTACTGATGTGACATTAGACCCCTTGGTTAACATAGAGATTCTGGGAACATCAGAAGTTGGGGGGAAATGAACTATATTCTGGTAATCCGACCAACTGAACATATGCGGTGGTACTTAAGGTATATTATGTCAGTTCGGTTGCCCTCTGACACATTCTCATCAATGATAGAATGACATAAACTCTACTGTGGAAAGTCTACACATCATCGGTATCGGATTCACATGGAATTGTTGTTTAATTCAAACGTTTGAATATGAAATTATTAGTGAAGAGATGAAATTTTATTTTA
Organism: Salvelinus namaycush; assembly: GCF_016432855.1. Taxonomy (NCBI): domain Eukaryota; kingdom Metazoa; phylum Chordata; class Actinopteri; order Salmoniformes; family Salmonidae; genus Salvelinus; species Salvelinus namaycush. The sequence continues at coordinate 60,940 of NW_024061717.1, read as the reverse complement.
GCTTCCAAATGAGAGATTTGGGTTTTCATAAGTTTAGGGCTCTGCTCAACCAGTGGCCCGCCCCTGTGAAGAGACATGGGTTATAAACTTTTCAGACACACCCTTCTCCCTCCACTATATAAGCCATTGACGAAAATTGAACTTCCTGTTCCAAGGATGTGAGGACGACAGTCCTATGTCAGAATGGTTCAGATAATAACTACAGAACGAAGCCAACATCAGCATGAGCTTTGGTTGTGAATGGTATGAACTTTGAACTCGTATTGACAATAGAAGTGATACCTCCTAGACGTTGTTAGCAACCGCAGCTGCAAATGTAAATTAGGACAGACAGAGTATCCAGTCTACCACTCAGCAGCAGCAGAGACATTCTTCAAAGGACAAAGGACCCGGTTGGGCAACACGGCCTTCCATCTACGACCAACCTACCGAAGCGCAGCTCAGAGTGAATATTTATTGCATTTTCCTTTCCCAAATGGCCGGTAATTTAGAATGCATAAGATACTGTATTTACGATAGCACAGCTTCTCCCTTTGTTTCTCAGTCTTCCCGCTCTTTCACTCAAACCCAGCCCCCTTTCATTGGTGTAACAAGCTGTCATATCTGTTCCGCCCGCTAGGGACGTTTTCCTTTATGACGTAATTTGTAATCAAGGTATGATTCATTCTGTGTATATGTAATTCTGTTTGATTTAGTTAGGTATTTAGTAAATAAATAATTAAACCCAATTTTGTATTGCTGATTCAACTTGTTAGCCAGGGTTTGTGAAGATAACCAAGATTTTACAACTTTCAGATGAGACTGAAATAAGGTGACGATTAATATTGACTGCTATTGATGTAAAATATTACTAGGTCTTTAAGAGTTTATTCGGAAGATAACAGCTCTATAAATATTATTTTGTGGTGCCCCTCCTCTCTAGTTAATTACATTTACATGATTAGTTCAATCAGGTAATATTAATTATGGAGAAAGTATTTTATAGAATAGCATGTCATAACACTTAATCCGGCATAGCCAAAGACACGACGCCCTCTACATACTTGAGTTTCTCCAGTCTGCAGTGTGGATCCTCCAGTCCAGCAGAGAGCAGTCTGACTCCTGAGTCTCCTGGGTGATTGTAGCTCAGGTCCAGCTCTCTCAGGTGTGAGGGGTTTGACCTCAGAGCTGAGACCAGAGAAGCACAGCCTTCCTCTGTGACTAGACAGCCTGACAGCCTGCAAAGAGTCAAATCATATTAAAACCACACTGCTATTCTTTGGTGGTGAAAATAGTGGTAGTATATTTTTTCAACATATTCAGATACATCAGTGTCCTGAAACCTGCCATATCTATTCATCAATTAATGTTTCATTATTAGAAATGACAGATTATCAATGTATTGCTTGTAGATAGAAAGATGCAAATTAACAAATATTATAGTAGAATGACCAGATCTGTTTAAAAAGCAGTATCAGTCAAAAGACAGACAGTGAGATATCAGATTTAGATTGTATTGAGTATACAGTCCAAACCATATCTATTTTGACAGTGAAGCTAACATTTTAAATGTGGCTCTATACTCCAACATTTTGGATTTGAGATCAAATGTTTCATATGAGGTGACAGTATATAATGTCACCTTTTATTTGAGGATATTTTAATACATATCTGTTTCACCATTTAGAAAAATAAAAGCACTTTATGTATCTAGTCCCCCTATTTGAAGAAGTCATAAGTATTCTGACCAATTCACTTACAGTGTATTAAAGTAGTCAAAAGTATAGTATTTGGTCCCATATTCTTTGAACACAATGACTACATCAAGCCTGTGACTGCCATGATTGAGAAAGATCATGAATGAATCATGAATAATAATGAGTGAGAGAGTTACAGAGGCTACAACAAAACATGCTAACCTCTCACCATTACCAATAACAGAGACTACAACAAAACATGCTAACCTCTCACCATTACCAATAACAGAGGATACAACAAAACATGCTAACCTCTCACCATTACCAATAACAGAGACTACAACAAAACATGCTAACCTCTCACCATTACCAATAACAGAGGATACAACAAAACATGCTAACATCTCACCATTACCAATAACAGAGTCTACAACAAAACATGCTAACCTCTCACCATTACCAATAACAGAGGCTACAACAAAACATGCTAACCTCTCACCATTACCAATAACAGAGGCTACAACAAAACATGCTAACCTCTCACCATGACCAATAACAGAGACTACAACAAAACATGCTAACCTCTCACCATTACCAATAACAGAGACTACAACAAAACATGCTAACCTCTCACCATTACCAATAACAGAGGCTACAACAAAACATGCTAACCTCTCACCATTACCAATAACAGAGACTACAACAAAACATGCTAACCTCTCACCATTACCAATAACAGGGGAGATTAGCATTTATACTGATATTTGTGCCTCTATAACTTTGTTATTCATCATTATTCACTATTCATATCTAAACGGTAAAATATATGTATGAATAACCTCAAAAAAAAGGTGACATTCTGTACTGCTGCCGAATATGAAACATTCTATCTCAAATCCAAAATGTTGGATCATAGCACCAAATGTAAAACTATAAGCTTCACTGTCCAAACACATATGGTGTGAACTATGTGTGCCTGGTAAACACATGTGGATCTGGTGAACAGTTATCACTTGTTGACCAACTACAGGAATACTGACGTCAGAGTCTCCAGTTTACAGTGGGGATTCCCCAGTCCAGCAGAGAGCAGCTTCACTCCTGAATCCTTCAGGTCATTGTTACTCAGCTCCAACTTTCTCAGGTGTGAGGGGTTTGACCTCAGAGCTGAGAACAGAGAAGCACAGCTTTCCTCTGTGACTAGACAGACTGACAGCCTGCAAAGAGTCAAATAATATTAAAATCACACTGCTATTCTTTGGTGGTGAAAATAGTGGCAGTATATTTTTTCAACATATTCAGATACATCAGCGTCCTGAAACCTGCCATATCTATTCATAAATGAATGTATCATATTTAGAAATTACAATTATCAAAGTATTGCTTGCAGATTGAAACATTTATTGTACAAAAATTTGAGTAGACTGACCAGACCAGTTTAAAAAGCAGTATCAGTCAAAAGACAGTCGTGTTTAGTCGTGACAGTGAGGTATCAGATTTAGATTGTATTGAGTAAACAGTGTTCACTCAAAATGACACAACGACTATGTTCCAGTTGAACAACGTTTACTAAACCGTATTACCACAATACATGGTTACCATGACACTCAGGCAGGTCCATCAACACTGACACTCCCAGGCGCACTAATAACAGAGTGATATCACCATAGTAACAGAAATATAGGGATACTTAAAATATGAACTAAACACACAGTCCAAACAACATCTATTTTGACAGTGAAGCTAATATTGTTAATGAAAGCACTTTGTGTATCCACAAGAAGTAAAAAGTATTCTGTCTAATTGTATTAAAGTAGTCAAACATTTTGTATTTGTTCCCAAACTCGGTGGTTGCATTTGCAGTTTATTTTGGTTGTGTTTTGGGTTGTGTTTTTGCACAATAACTGAATGGTGGATGATGACTGGATTAATCTTCTGTCTAAGTGAGTAGATACCATGTTTCTAAACACGACTAAATTAATCTATGTTTTGCCCAATAGTAACTGAATGGTGGATGATGACTGGATAATGTCTGGCAAACCGGCTGCGCGCGTGCGCCATCGTGCATAAATGTATTTTGTCCACACACCAAACGCGATCACGACACGCAGGTTAAAATATCAAAACAAACTCTGAACCAATGACATTAAATTGGGGACAGGTTGAAAATAATTAAACATGTATGGTAATTTAGCTAGTTAGCTTGCACTTGCTAGCTAACGTTAATTTGTCCTATTTAGCTAGCTTGCTGTTGCTAGCTAATTTGTCCTGGGATATAAACATTGAGTTGTTATTTTACCTGAAAATGCACAAGGATCTCTACTCCGACAATTAATTCACACATTAAACGGCCAACCGAATCGTTTCTAGTCATCTCTCCTCCTTCCAGGCTTTTTCATGGTTTAAATTGTATGGTTGTCGCATCTAAACTTTCATTGTATTACCACGACTACCGGCAAAACAGTTCGTCTTTCTATCACCCACGTGGGTATAACCAATGAGGAGATGGCACGTGGGTACCTGCTTCTATAAACCAATGAGGAGATGGGAGAGGCAGGACTTGCAGGGCGATCTGCGTCAGAAATAGGAACGACATGTATTTTAGCCCTTGGTGTCGCAGACGCTCGTTGGCGCGCGCAAGCAGTGTGGGTGCAATAATTGAATAACATGGAATTCTAAATTTATTTTGCGACACTTGCGCATGCGAAGTGTCCGGTCTGGTCAGCATGTAAGTGAGTAGATAACATGTTTCTAAACACTACTAAATTAATCATTATGATGCCAGAATTAAGACAAATCATGAATCAATCATGAAAAATGATGAGTGAGAAAGTTACAGAGGCTACAACAAAACATGCTAAGCTCTCACCATTACCAATAACCGAGGCTACAATAAAACATGCTAACCTCTCACCATTACCAATAACAGAGGCTACAACAAAACATGCTAAGCTCTCACCATTACCAATAACAGAGGGGGTCTGATCTTTGTGCCTCTGTAACTTTCTCATTCATCATCATTCTCAAATCATTCATGATTATTCATAATCATGGTAGCATCCACATGAATGTAGAAGTGTTCAGAAACATCTTCTATTCTTACTGACAATACAAGTGAAGTGACTCCAAAATGACAGGACATTATTCACCATTCAGTTTCTATTAGGAAAAACATCCAAAACACAACCAAGACAAACTGCAAATACATTCAACAAGTTAGTAGAATCACAAGCTTGATGTAATCACTGCAGGCATGGAATATGGGACCAAATACTAAACTTATGACTACTTTAATACAATATAAGTGAATTTGTCCAAATAATTAAGACTTCTTCAAATGGGAGAACTAGATACATAAAGTGCTTTCATTTCTAAACGGTAAAATATATATGTATGAATACCTTTAAATAAAAGGTGACATTCTGTACTGTCACCTAATATGAAACATTCTATCTCAAATCCAAAATGCTGGAGCATAGCACCAAATGTAAAACTGTAAGCTTCACTGTCCAAACACATATGGTGTGGACTATGTGTGTCTGGTAAACACATGTGGATCTGGTGAACAGTTATCACTTGTTGACCAACTACAGGAATACTGACCTCAGAGTCTCCAGTTTACAGTGGGGATTCCCCAGTCCAGCAGAGAGCAGCTTCACTCCTGAATCCTTCAGGTCATTGTTACTCAGATCCAGCTCTCTCAGGTGTGAGGGGTTTGACTCCAGAGCTGAGACCAGAGAAGCACAGCCTTCCTCTGTGACTCCACAGCCTGACAGCCTGACAAAGAGATCATCATGACTTCACAAACACAGTGTTATTTTAACCAGTAGTGTAGAAGGACAATGGCAGATGCATTTGGTTTATTCTCTCAAACAACATATAGATTCATCTTCTGGCTCCTTGAATTGTATTGTCATAATATTATACTAATGTGAGAATCAAAGCATTTATTAATTATGTTATTCAATATAATATTATATACATATTATAATACATCATTTTTCTCTAAACTGAATATTTCTTCCTGATGATTAGTTCTGATATGTCATTTTATTTACTCACAGAGCAGCTCTGGAGGCTTTGACCACTGGCAGCAGCCTCAGAAGACCTTCCTCTGATCTGGAGTATTTCTTCAGGTCAAACACATCCAGCTCCTTTTCTGAAGTCAGCAACACAAAGACCAGAGCTGACCACTGTGCAGGTGACAGGTTGGGTTTTGAGAGACTTCCTGAGCTCAGGTAGCTTTGGATCTCCTCCACTAGAGAATGGTCATTCAGTTCATTCAGACAGTGGAACAGATTGATGCACCTCTCTGGAGAGGGATTCTCCCCGATCTTCTCCTTGATGTACTTGACTGTTTCTTCATGGCTCTGTGAGCTGCTTCTTGTCTTTGTCAGTAGACCTCGTAAGTGCTTCTGATTGGACTCCATTGAGAGGCCCAGAAGGAAGCGGAGGAAAAGGTCCAAGTTTCTCATCTCACTTTGTAAGGCTTTATCCACAGCACTCTTGTAGACAGTAACTTCAGGCTCATCTTTTGTTTGCAGTTTGTCCATTAGATTCTCATTGTTGTTGATGAACGAGAGGAACACATATACAGCAGCCAGAAACTCCTGAATGCTCAGATGAACAAAGCAGTACACCTTGTCCTGGTACAGCCCACATTCCTCTTTAAAGAGCTGTGTGCACAATCCTGAGTACACTGAGGCTTCATTGACATCAATACCAGCCTCTTTAAGGTCTTCTTCATAGAAAATCAGATTGCACTTTACAAGCTGTTGAAAAGCCAGTTTTCCCAGTGACAGAATGCTCTCTTTATTCCAGTGTGGACCTGTCTCTTCTATCCCAAGATACTTTTCTGTCTTCTGTTTGGTATGAAACACCACAAGGTGTGTGTACATCTCAGTCAGAGTCTTGGGCATCTCTTCTCTCTTATGTTTCAGAATGTGTTCAAGGACTATTGCAGAAATCCAACAGAAGACTGGAATGTGGCACATGATGTGGAGGCTCCTTGATGTCTTTATGTGTGAGATGATTCTGCTGGCCAGATCCTCATCACTGAATCTCTTCCTGAAGTACTCCTCCTTCTGTGGGTCATTGAACCCTCGTACCTCTGTCACCTGGTCAACACACTCTGAAGGGATCTTACTGGCTGCTGCAGGTCGGGTAGTTATCCAGAGGAGAGCAGAGGGAAGCAGATTTCCCTTGATGAGATTTGTCAGCAGAACATCCACTGAGGTTGACTCTGTGACGTCACAACAGATCTTGTTCTTCTGGAAGTCTAGGGGCAGTCGGCACTCATCCAGACCATCAAAGATGAACAGAACTTTGTACTTGTTGTAGTTGGAGATTCCTGATTGTTTGGTTTCCATTGAGAAGTGATTAAGAAGTTCAATGAAAGTGTGTTTGTCCCCTTTCATCAAATTCAGCTCCCGAAAAGGGAATGAAAATACAAATTGGACATCCTGATTTGCTTTTCCTTCAGCCCAGTCCAGAATGAACTTCTGCACAGAGACTGTTTTTCCAATGCCAGCGACTCCCTTTGTCAGCACAGTTCTGATAAGTTTGTCTTGTCCAGTTAAGGGTTTGAAGATGTCATTACATTTGATTGCAGTCTCTGGTCTTGCTTGTTTCCTGGTTGTTGTCTCAATCTGTTTCAGCTCATGTTCATTATTGACCTCTCCTGTTCCACCCTCTGTGATGTAGAGCTCTGTGTAGATCTTATTGAGAAGTGTTGGGTTTCCTTGTTTAGCGATCCCCTCAAATACACATTGAAACTTCTTCTTTAGATTAGATTTGAGTTCACGTTGGCAAATCACAGCAGGATCATCTGAATCTAGAAATAACACAAAGGATATTAATATTATGTCTGATTTAATGCCTACAGTATTGTAGAACTGTTATAACGTTTAAAATATAATCATTTATTCAATTAACTGTCTGTCTAAATGTGTAAAAGTTTCCATAATGCATTACAGACTAGTGTGACTGATTATATTATTATTGGTATTATTGATGGTATTATTAATGTTGTCTCTCTCTCTAAATTAATCACCACAACACATCCCTGCTGCTACTTGATGAGGTCACTAGGTGTTGTGTTAAGGCTGCTACAATATCATTGAGTTACACAGCTACTTTAGCTGTACTTTAGCTACAGCTTTTAAATGTTATAAAACAGCATTCAACATGAGGCAGACAGGTCTTACAGTTCTCCAGTGTGTCAGCAAGCTCCTTCTGGTTCATTTTCCTCAGGACGTGCAGTGTGATCTTCAGAGCCCCCTCTCTGGCACTGCTCTCCTGCTTCTCATCTTCAGTGTCCACCACTTCCTTATCCTGCTTCTGACTCTCTAAGCCTTCTGGGAGTTCTGGACTAAGAATCCTCTTGAACATCTTCAGCTCGTTCTTCACAAATGTCATAATATTCTCTTCAAGCAACTGAAATAAATAATGTAAATAAGTTAAGCAAGAGAAGAAATGCTTTCTCATTAACACATTAATGAATGATTGACAGATCAACTTTACTTGAGGTAAACAAAAACAAATGTACATAACAGGACCACATACACTGAATATGGAGGCCAGGTCTGTTTGATGACTCTGGGAAGACTGACCACTGAGAATCTCTGACTCTGATCTCTCCTGTTGGTTTCTGTGGACAAAACATGAGATTACATCTCCTCATCCAGGTAGTGCGCACACACACACACACACACACACACACACACACACACACACACACACACACACACACACACACACACACACACACACACACACACACACACACACACACACACACACACACACACACACACACACACACACAGGGAGGGAATGTTATGTTTTAGGACTGTGACAATTGACCTGAGGATTAGTTCATGGATTATGAAAACAACCAAAAGAAATGGGAAAATGGGAGAGGAGAAATTACAAGACAGTGTTGTTTAACTCACTGACCATGACCCATGAGTTCTTCTTACCTTTGTTCAGTAGAAAAGTCTCCCTCTCTAAAGTTTATAGGTCTACCCATAGACGTGTCACTCTTCATGGACACACAGCTGGGTACAGGGGAGGCTGGTGTCTCCTGCTTTATTGGGCTTCAACACAACAGAGACAAACATTACATCTCTCATCTACTCTGAGCTCAGATGGGGAAACATAAGAAGAGTTTCATTCCAAAAAGCTATATATCACTTTTCAGAAATGTATTTGTTTAAAATCTATCACTTCATGGTTTCATTTCAGAGAAACAAATAATGTATATACAGTGGGGAGAACAAGTATTTGATACACTGCCGATTTTGCAGGTTTTCCTACTTACAAAGCATGTAGAGGTCTGTAATTTTTATCATAGGTACACTTCAACTGTGAGAGACGGAATGTAAAACAAAAATCCAGAAAATCACATTGTATGATTTTTAAGTAATTAATTTGCATTTTATTGCATGACATAAGTATTTGATCACCTACCAACCAGTAAGAATTCCGGCTCTCACAGACCTGTTAGTTTTTCTTTAAGAAGCCCTCCTGTTCTCCACTCATTACCTGTATTAACTGCACCTGTTTGAACTCGTTACCTGTATAAAAAACACCTGTCCACACACTCAATCAAACAGACTCCAACCTCTCCACAATGGCCAAGATCAGAGAGCTGTATAAGGACATCAGGGATAAAATTGTAGACATGCAACAGGCTGGGATGGGCTACAGGACAATAGGCAAGCAGCTTGGTGAGAAGGCAACAACTGTTGGCGCAATTATTAGAAAATGGAAGAAGTTCAAGATGACGGTCAATCACCCTCGGTCTGGGGCTCCATGCAAGATCTCACCTCGTGGGGCATCAATGATCATGAGGAAGGTGAGTTATCAGCCCAGAACTACACGGCAGGACCTGGTCAATGACCTGAAGAGAGCTGGGACCACAGTCTCAAAGAAAACCATTAGTAACACACTACACCGTCATGGATTAAAATCCTGCAGCGCACGCAAGGTCCCCCTGCTCAAGCCAGCGCATGTCCAGGCCCGTCTGAAGTTTGCCAATGACCATCTGGATGATCCAGAGGAGGAATGGGAGCAGGTCATGTGGTCTGATGAGACAAAAATAGAGCTTTTTGGTCTAAACTCCACTCGCCGTGTTTGGAGGAAGAAGAAGGATGAGTACAACCCCAAGAACACCATCCCAACCGTGAAGCATGGAGGTGGAAACATCATTCTTTGGGGATGCTTTTCTGCAAAGGGTACAGGATGACTGCACCGTATTGAGGGGAGGATGGATGGGGCCATGTATCGCGAGATCTTGGCCAACAACCTCCTTCCCTCAGTAAGAGCATTGAAGATGGGTCGTGGCTGGGTCTTCCAGCATGACAACGACCCGAAACACACAGCCAGGGCAACTAAGGAGTGGCGCCGTAAGAAGCATCTCAAGGTCCTGGAGTGGCCTAGCCAGTCTCCAGACCTGAACCCAATAGAAAATCTTTGGAGGGAGCTGAAAGTCCGTATAGCCCCGCGACAGCCCCGAAACCTGAAGGATCTGGAGAAGATCTGTATGGAGGAGTGGGCCAAAATCCCTGCTGCAGTGTGTGCAAACCTGGTCAAGAACTACAGGAAACGTATGATCTCTGTAATTGCAAACAAAGGTTTCTGTACCAAATATTAAGATCTGCTTTTCTGATGTATCAAATACTTATGTCATGCAATAAAATGCAAATTAATTACTTAAAAATCATACAATGTGATTTTCTGGATTTTTGTTTGAGATTCCGTCTCTCATAGTTGAAGTGTACCCATGATAGAAATTACAGACCTCTACATGCTTTGTAAGTAGGAAAACCTGCAAAATCGGCAGTGTATCAAATACTTGTTCTCCCCACTGTATCTGCCTCACTCTCAGATAAATCCGTAGTCCTGCTAGGTTTTACCCAGTAATAATATATATCTGCCTCACTCTCAGAGAAATCAGTAGTACTGCTAGGTTTTACACAGTAATAATATATATCTGCCTCACTCTCAGCGAAATCAGTAGTACTGCTAGGTTTAATTCTTGAGAATACAGGGGGTGCTATTTTCGCATTAGCATAATTTGCTCAACAGATTAAACTGCCTCTTATTCAATTATTGCTCTTACTATATGCATATAAATAATACCATTGGAAAGAACACAATCTCCAGTTTCTAAAACCGTTTCAATTTTGTCTCTGAGTGATACAGAAGTCGTTTCACAGCACTTTCCATGACCAAGAACATAAAATCAAGATGTTTATGCTGGCTTCAAAGCTCTGCCTATATATGGTCATTCCCCCTATGACCAGAAACACACTGCAGTCGCCTTCCTCTGGTTGTCTAGAGGACGTCAGAGGAGAAATTCTTTGTTTATCTGGGACTGACGTGAAATAGGACCCATTTCTTTGGCGTGACCGACAACTTCCGGTTTGCTGAATCGCTCGAATTTGAGCTGCGTTTGTGTACTGTTTTGCTGGCGTTATGTATGCAAACTATCTCCGTGTCGAATTTTGTTTGATACATGTGACCATATCATCGTAATGTATGTTTTTTCAATATAGTTTAATCAGATTATTTGAATTTTTTTGGGAGTTTTGCGGTGTTCCGTTGTTACGTTTGAGAGATCCGTGCCACTCGACCGGTACCTGTGCTAAATGGAGTGGGAAAGGAATAATTCTGAACGGAACCAACGACTCATCTTGACAAAGGACACTTTGATCAACATTCTGATGAAAGATCAGCCATAGTAAGACCCAATTTACGATGTTATATCATATCTGTTGTGCATGTGAACTGGCCGTGGGCGCCTAGCCGAATCTGCCTGGTATAGCTATGCTAATTTAGCGCTACATTTTGTTTTCGTTATAAAACATTTAATAAATCTGAAATATTGTTTCGATTCACCAGATGTTGGGCTTTCAATATCTGTACGCTGTGTATTTTTCTGAAATGTTTTAAGATGAGTAATTCGTTATATGACGTTGGTCTCTGTAATTGTTCTGGCTGGGTCAGCACTATTTCATATTGCAGCTGCAATGTAGAACTGTGATTTATACCTGAAAAATGCACATTTTTCCCCAAAAAAACTATGCTATACCATAAATATGTTATCAGACTGTCATCTTATAAAGTTGTTTCTTGGTTAGTGGCTATATTATTTTTATTTAGTCGAATTAGTGATAGCTACTGACGCAGGAAAAAGCTGTTGGGAGTAAAAAAATCGTGTCCTTTGCTAACGTGGTTAGCTAATAGATTTACATATTGTGTCTTCCCTGTAAAACATTTTAAAAATCTGAAATGGTGGCTTTATTCACAAGATCTGTATCTTTCATTAGGTGGCTTGGACTTGTGATTTAATGATATTTAGATGCTACTATTTAATTATGACGCTATGCTAGCGATGCTAATCAGTGTGGGGGGGGGGGGGGGGGTGGGGGGTGCTCCCGGATCCGGGGTAGAGGCTCGTTAGAGGTTAACACAGTAATAATATATATCTGTCTCACTCTCAGAGAAATCAGTAGTACTGCTAGGTTTTACACAGTAATAATATATATCTGTCTCACTCTCAGAGAAATCAGTAGTACTGCTAGGTTTTACACAGTAATAATATATATCTGCCTCACTCTCAGAGAAATCAGTAGTACTGCTAGGTTTTACACAGTAATAATATATATCTGCCTCACTCTCAGAGAAATCAGTAGTACTGCTAGGTTTAACACAGTAATAATATATATCTGTCTCACTCTCAGAGAAATCAGTAGTACTGCTAGGTTTTACACAGTAATAATATATATCTGCCTCACTCTCAGAGAAATCAGTAGTACTGCTAGGTTTAACACAGTAATAATATATATCTGTCTCACTCTCAGAGAAATCAGTAGTACTGCTAGGTTTTACACAGTAATAATATATATCTGCCTCACCCTCAGAGAAATCAGTAGTACTGCTAGGTTTTACACAGTAATAATATATATCTGCCTCACTCTCAGAGAAATCAGAAGTTCTGCTAGGTTTTACACAGTAATAATATGTATCTGCCTCACTCTCAGAGAAATCAGTAGTACTGCTAGGTATTACCCAGTAATAATATATATCTGCCTCACTCTCAGAGAAATCAGTAGTACTGCTAGGTTTTACACAGTAATAATATATATCTGCCTCACTCTCAGAGAAATCAGTAGTACTGCTAGGTTTTACCCAGTAATAATATATATCTGCCTCACTCTCAGAGAAATCAGTAGTACTGCTAGGTTTTACACAGTAATACTATATATCTGCCTCACTCTCAGAGAAATCAGTAGTACTGCTAGGTTTTACACAGTAATAATATATATATGCCTCACTCTCAGAGAAATCAGTAGTACTGCTAGGTTTTACACAGTAATAATATATATCTGCCTCACTCTCAGAGAAATCAGTAGTACTGCTAGGTTTTACACAGTAATAATATATATCTTCCTCACTCTCAGAGAAATCAGTAGTACTGCTAGGTTTTATACAGTAATAATATATATCTGCCTCACTCTCAGAGAAATCAGTAGTACTGCTAGGTTTTACACAGTAATAATATATATCTGCCTCACTCTCAGAGAAATCAGTAGTACTGCTAGGTTTTACACAGTAATAATATATATCTTCCTTACTCTCAGAGAAATCAGTAGTACTGCTAGGTTTTATACAGTAATAATATATATCTGCCTCACTCTCAGAGAAATCAGTAGTACTGCTAGGTTTTACACAGTAATAATATATATCTGCCTCACTCTCAGAGAAATCAGTAGTACTGCTAGGTTTTACACAGTAATAATATATATCTGCCTCACTCTCAGAGAAATCAGTAGTACTGCTAGGTTTTATACAGTAATAATATATATCTGCCTCAGCCTCAGAGGAATCAGTAGTACTGCTAGGTTTTACACAGTAATAATATATGGGTTTTACAGAGATTCATAAAGAACTGTACAAATGTCAATGTGCAGGAACACCAGGTAGTTGAGGTAATAATGAGGCTATAAGGAGTACCAGTACTAAGTCAATGTGCAGGGTACCAGGTAGTTGAGGTAATAATGAGGCTATAAGGAGTACCAGTACTGAGTCAATGTGCAGGGGTACCAGGTAGTTGAGGTAATAATGAGACTATAAGGAGAACCAGTACTGAGTCAATGTGCAGGGTACCAGGTAGTTGAGGTAATAATGAGGCTATAAGGAGTACCAGTACTGAGTCAATGTGCAGGGTACCAGGTAGTTGAGGTAATAATGAGGCTATAAGGAGTACCAGTACTGAGTCAATGTGCAGGGGTACCAGGTAGTTGAGGTAATAATGAGACTATAAGGAGTACCAGTACTGAGTCAATGTGCAGGGGTACCAGGTAGTTGAGGTAATAATGAGACTATAAGGAGAACCAGTACTGAGTCAATGTGCAGGGTACCAGGTAGTTGAGGTAATAATGAGGCTATAAGGAGTACCAGTACTGAGTCAATGTGCAGGGTACCAGGTAGTTGAGGTAATAATGAGGCTATAAGGAGTACCAGTACTGAGTCAATGTGCAGGGGTACCAGGTAGTTGAGGTAATAATGAGACTATAAGGAGTACCAGTACTGAGTCAATGTGCAGGGGTACCAGGTAGTTGAGGTAATAATGAAACTATAAGGAGTACCAGTACTGAGTCAATGTGCAGGGTACCAGGTAGTTGAGGTAATAATGAGACTATAAGGAGTATCAGTACTGAGTCAATGTGCAGGGGTACCAGGTAGTTGAGGTAATAATTAGACTATAAGGAGTACCAGTACTGAGTCAATGTGCAGGGGTACCAGGTAGTTGAGGTAATAATGAGACTATAAGGAGTACCAGTACTGAGTCAATGTGCAGGGGTACCAGGTAGTTGAGGTAATAATGAGGCTATAAGGAGTAGCAGTACTGAGTCAATGTGCAGGGGTACCAGGTAGTTGAGGTAATAATGAGGCTATAAGGAGAACCAGTACTGAGTCAATGTGCAGGGGTACCAGGTAGTTGAGGTAATAATGAGACTATAAGGAGTATCAGTACTGAGTCAATGTGCAGGGGTACCAGGTAGTTGAGGTAATAATTAGACTATAAGGAGTACCAGTACTGAGTCAATGTGCAGGGTACCAGGTATTTGAGGTAATAATGAGACTATAAGGAGTACCAGTACTGAGTCAATGTGCAGGGGTACCAGGTAGTTGAGGTAATAATGAGGCTATAAGGAGTATCAGTACTGAGTCAATGTGCAGGGGTACCAGGTAGTTGAGGTAATAATGAGGCTATAAGGAGAACCAGTACTGAGTCAATGTGCAGGGGTACCAGGTAGTTGAGGTAATAATGAGACTATAAGGAGTATCAGTACTGAGTCAATGTGCAGGGGTACCAGGTAGTTGAGGTAATAATTAGACTATAAGGAGTACCAGTACTGAGTCAATGTGCAGGGTACCAGGTATTTGAGGTAATAATGAGACTATAAGGAGTACCAGTACTGAGTCAATGTGCAGGGGTACCAGGTAGTTGAGGTAATAATGAGACTATAAGGAGTACCAGTACTGAGTCAATGTGCAGGGGTACCAGGTAGTTGAGGTAATAATGAGACTATAAAGAGTACCAGTACTGAGTCAAAATGCAGGATACCAGGTAGTTGAGGTAATAATGAGACTATAAGGAGTACCAGTACTGAGTCAATGTGCAGGGGTACCAGGTAGTTGAGGTAATAATGAGACTATAAGGAGTACCAGTACTGAGTCAATGTGCAGGGGTACCAGGTAGTTGAGGTACTAATGAGACTATAAGGAGTACCAGTACTGAGTCAATGTGCAGGGGTACCAGGTAGTTGAGGTAATAATGAGACTATAAGGAGTACCAGTACTGAGTTAATGTGCAGGGTACCAGGTAGTTGAGGTAATAATGAGACTATAAGGAGTACCAGTACTGAGTCAATGTGCAGGGGTACCAGGTAGTTGAGGTAATAATGAGACTATAAGGAGTACCAGTACTGAGTCAATGTGCAGGGTACCAGGTAGTTGAGGTAATAATGAGACTATAAGGAGTACCAGTACTGAGTCAATGTGCAGGGGTACCAGGTAGTTGAGGTAATAATGAGACTATAAGGAGTACCAGTACTGAGTCAATGTGCAGGGGTACCAGGTAGTTGAGGTAATAATGAGACTATAAGGAGTACCAGTACTGAGTCAATGTGCAGGGTACCAGGTAGTTGAGGTAATAATGAGACTATAAGGAGTACCAGTACTGAGTCAATGTGCAGGGGTACCAGGTAGTTGAGGTAATAATGAGACTATAAGGAGTACCAGTACTGAGTCAATTTGCAGGGGTACCAGGAAGTTGAGGTAATTGTGGTAATATGTACATGTAGGTAGGGGTAAAGGTGACTAGGCAATCAGGATAGAGATTACATGTCCTCATCCAGGGAGTACACACACACACACACACACACACACACACACACACACACACACACACACACACACACACACACACACACACACACACGGAGGGAATACTGTGTTTGTTCAATATTGTTTTAGGACTAGAAAAATGGACATAAGGATTAGCCTATGGATTACGAAAACAACAAAAATAATTTGGAAAATTGGAGAGGAGAAATGACTAGAGACAGTGTTGTTTAACTCACTGACCATGACCCATGAGTTCTTCTTACCTTTGTTCAGTAGAAAGGTCTCCCGCTCTAAAGTTTATAGGTTTACCCATAGACTGGTCACTCTTCATGGACACACAGCTGGGTTCAGGGGAGGCTGGTCTCTCCTGCTTGATTGGACTTCAACACAACAGAGACAAACATTACATCTCTCATCTTCTCTGAGCTCAGATGGGGAAACATAAGAAGAGTTCCAAAACCTTATATATCACTTTTCAGAAATTTCCTTAAATTTGCTGTTGTTTCGTAAAGAAATTATGAAAGAGACTTTTGTGTTTGTTCACTATCAAATCATTGGATGGGTTTGTTCAATGACAGACATGTATTTGTTTAAAATCTATCACTTGATGGTTTCATTTCAGAGAGACGAATAGTCATGGGTATTTGCTAAATGCTATATATCTACCTATCTATATCTATATGCCTCACTCTCAGAGAAATCAGTCGTACTATGTTTTATACAGTCAAATGTGAGCGACGGGCTCGATTCGGTCTTATGTCGCAAAATTTGAAATTGTGTATTTCACATAAGATAAAAGTAGAGACTCGGAGCTAGAAAATAGTATATAATATACTACAGTTGAGGAACAATGGGAAAATCATTCTGCTTTGAAAGATGATAAACTTGTTACCTCACTTTTGAGAAAATTACCTTTGAATGTTTTGGTACCTACTGGAGAGCTCTTCTTTGTCTACAGGGCTGTTACTTTGGCAGATAATGTCACCCATCTAAATAAATAGTTTTTTATATATAATAACTACATGTATGGTGTTTTTGGTTGATGTCAGTTTCATTGTTTGTTATGCTATAAATGGTTATTTTATGGTCGTAAGTGGTAAAATGAACTACAAAATGTTATATCTTGCAATTCTTAGTAATTTAGTAAGGAATTACACATTATTCAGTACTACTGCAGTTACTACATAATTCCAATAGATGGCAGCATAAGACCACTAATGACATTTTAGAAGGTCTGTTTTCTCCCTGGATACACCACCACTCAACCTCACAGGAAAACTCCTGTGTGCTTCTTTCTGTCTCTTTCCACACTGCTAACGCAAGAGGAAGGACTGAAAAAAGCATTTAACAGATTCCTGTGAAGTAATATAATGATCATTCATGTTTATTATTACCTGTTTTTATGCTCATGTTTTGAAATTATACTTCATTAATATAACAATTATCAATAAGCCTGAACGTTAACCTTTTATGGCTGCAGGCCGGTGTCGGGCTCAATATGACAACAGCCCGTCCAAGTGCAGGGCGCGAAATTCAAAATATATTTTTTATATTTAACTTTCACACATTAACAAGTCCAATACAGCAAATGAAAGATAAACATCTTGTGAATCCAGCCAACATGTACGATTTTTTAAAATGTTTTACAGCGAAAACACCACGTATATTTATGTTAGCTCACCACCAAATAAAAAAAAGCACAGACATTTTTCACAGCACAGGTAGCATGCACAAAACCAACCAAACTAGCCAAGAACCAACCAAACTAACCAAGAAACAACTTCATCAGATGACAGTCTTATAACATGTTATACAATAAATCTATGTTTTGTTCGAAAAATGTACATATTTGAGGTATAAATCATAGTTTTACATTGCAGCTACAATCGGAAATAGCACCGAAGCAGCTAGAACAATTACAGAGACCAAATTGAAATACCTAAATACTCATCATAAAACATTTATGAAAAATATATGGTGTACAGCAAATGAAAGACAAACATCTTGTGAATGCAGCCAATATTTCCGATTCTTTAAGTGTTTTACAGCGAAAACACAACATAGCATTATATTAGCTTACTACAATAGCCAACCACACAGCTACATTGATTCAAGGCAACAGTAGCGATAGCGACAAAACCAGCAAAAGATATGAATTATTTACCTAACCTTCATAAACTTCATCAGATGACAGTCCTATAACATCATATTACACAATACATATATGGTTTGTTCGAAAATGTGCATATTTAGAGCTGAAATCCGTGGTTATACATTGTGAAAACTTAGCATCTTTTTCCCAGAATGTCCGGATATATTTCTGACACTCACCTATTCTGACCAAATAACTATTCATAAACTTTACTAAAAAATACATGTTGTATAGGAAATGATAGATACACTAGTTCTTAATGCAATCGCCTTGTTAGAATTCTAAACATAACTTCAGTACGACATGCAGCTTACGTTATAGCGAGAGAGCGCCCAAAATCTGAGCGCAAACTAATAGTAAACGACAGATATATGAAAGAACATAATAAATGGGTCCTACTTTTGATGATCTTCCATCAGAATGTTGTACAAGGGGTCCTTTGTCCAGAACAATCGTTGTTTGGTTTTAGAATGGCCTTTTTCCCTATCGAATTAGCAAGCAAA
This sequence comes from Salvelinus namaycush, assembly GCF_016432855.1. Taxonomy (NCBI): domain Eukaryota; kingdom Metazoa; phylum Chordata; class Actinopteri; order Salmoniformes; family Salmonidae; genus Salvelinus; species Salvelinus namaycush. The sequence goes on along the minus strand of NW_024061717.1, from coordinate 42,191 downwards.
ACTAGCCAAGTGGCGCTAAGCTGTCCATCGTCACCAAACGCAGAGAACGCAACACGCCTAAACTCCCGAAAAAATTTCAATAATCGGATAAAACTATATTGAAAAAACATACTTTACGATGATATTATCACATTTATCAAATAAAATCAAAGCCGGAGATATTAGACGTCTATAGCGAATGCTTTTCAGAAGCCAATACTGATGACCTTTATGCGCTTCCTGAACAAAGGAATTCGGGGGTCATGTCATTCCAAGCTCTCTCTTTTGACCATAGAAATACCTAGAAACCCCATTTCACCTCTCACAGCCTATTGACATCTAGTGGAAGGCGTATGAAGTGCATGTATACTAATAGATTTCAAGCACATTTATAGGCAGGCCCTGGAACAGAACCTCGATTTCAGATTTTTCACTTTCTGACAGGAAGTTTGCTGCAAAATGAGTTCTGTTTTATTCACAGATATAATTCAAACGGTTTTAGAAACTTGAGAGTGTTTTCTATCCAATAGTAATAATAATATGCATATTGTACGAGCAAGAATTGAGTACGAGGCCGTTTGAAATGGGCACCTTTTATCCAAGCTACTCAATACTGCCCCTGCAGCAATTAGAAGTTAATGCAGTCACCTCTGGTCGAGAAAAACATATTTTCCAGGTACATTCATTGTCAAATTCATCAACCAGCATCGACCCGCTCTGCCTTCTCTCGCTAGTAGTCAACTCAGCCCCACTAAAAGGCTGGTGTCGTCACTCTGCCTTCTCTCGCTAGTAGTCAACTCAGCCCCACTAAAAAGCTTGTGTCGTCACTCTGCCTTCTCCAGGGACATGTTGAGGTAAATTTACTAACCGGGAGGGTTGAATGATGTAATTTATTGGCGGGCTGGAAGACGCACTCTTGTCTTTTCTATTCCGAGGTTGTTTACTCACAATATCAGATATTAAGATGATTTTTTATAATGCATGTATACTGAGGTTGAGGTTCTGACTAGTGATTATTTACCCAGGGTTCAATACCTGCTATAGTCACTATTTATTTTGATCTCCCAAAAAGCAACACAGCCCTAATACAAGATATATAGCTAACAGTAAAGTAATGAGTGACCATTTTTGAAAATCATGGGACATATAGTCTGTGGTTATAGTCTATTTAGTCTATTTTATGTCAATTAAATTGCTGCTTGTAGCCTACAACTAATGATTCGTGGTCTTATGCTGCCATCTATTGGAAATATCTAGCAATTAAAAGTTATTAATTCACGTACAGACATTGGTGAGGCAGCTGAGAAATAAAGTGTATTTTTCTGGTTAATTCCTTAGATCTCAAACCTGCCCCACCAATCCCACGCCAATTTCAAACCACATTTGAAAAATATAACTAATGTGTCTTGTTGTGTTCTGCCTTGCAAAAATAAATATAATAAAATAACATAAACTATAAAAGTAAAATGCTTAGACATTTTTTGATTAATAAAATAATTAACATGCTATTTAGTTCTATAATGGATTTTACTAACATAATATTATTACTAAAATAGTTTCCAAAAGTGTTCTAGGCTACCCTACCCTAGAATTAGGTTTAAGGCTAAAATAGGTAATACGTAGGGTCAATGACATACAACACTCCTTCCGTGGACTCCAACAGCTCTTAAATGCAAGTTAAACTAAATGCATACTTTTCAACCAATCGCTGCCCGCACCCTCCCACCCATCTAGCATCACTATTCTGGATGGTTCTGATTGAGAATATGTGGACAACTACAAGTACCTAGGTGTCTGGTTAGACTGTAAATTCTCCTTCCAGACTCACATTAAGTATCTCCAATCCAAAATTAAATCTAGAATCATCTTCCTATTTCTCAACAAAACATTCTTCACTCATGCTGCCAAACATACCCTCGTAAAACTGACCATCCTACCGATCCTTGACTTCGGTGATGTCATCTATAAAATAGCCTCCAACACTCTACTCAACAAATTGGATGCAGTCTATCACAGTGCCATCCATTTTGTCACCAAAGCCCCATATATTACCCACCACTGCGACCTATACGCTCTTGTTGGCTGGCCATCGCTTCATACTCGTCGCCAAACCATCTGGCTCCAGGTCATCTACAAGTCTCTCCGAGGTAAAGCCCCTCTTATCTAAGCTCACTGGTCACCATAGCAGCACCCATTCGTAGCACGCGCTCCAGCAGGTATATCTCACTGGCCACCCCCAAAGCCAATTCCTCCTTTGGTCGTCTTTCCTTCCAGTTCTCTGCTGCCAATGACTGGAACAAACTGCAAAAATCTCTGAAGCTGGAGACACTTATCTCCCTCACTAGCTTTAAGCACCAGCTGTCAGAGCAGCTCACAGATCACTGCACCTGTACATAGCCCATCTGTAAACAGCCCATCTATCTACCTACCTCATCCCCATACCCGTATTTATTTAATTATCTTTCTCCTTTGCACCCCAGTATCTCTACTTGCACATTCATCTTCTGCACATCTACCATTCCAGTGTTTAATTGCTATATTGTAATTACTTCGCCACCATGGCCTATTTATTGCCTTAACTTACCTCATTTGCACTCACTGTATATAGACTTTTTGTTTTCATTTGTTCTACTGTATTATTGACTGTATGTTTTGTTTATTCCATGTGTAACTCTGTGTTATTGTATGTCTCGAATTGCTATGCTTTATCTTGGCCAGGTCGCAGTTGTAAATGAGAACTTGTTCTCAACTAGCCTACCTGGTTAAATAAAGGTGAAATAAAAAAAATACAAAATAAACATCTGCTGATGTAAAAAGGGCTTTATAAATACATTTGATTGATTGTTTGGTTCAGGGTTTTTAAGGCAAAACACATTATGGGTTTATAGCTCTCTTGCTCCTCCCTGTGGCCTTCTGTTGGTACTACATAACTAATTCACAACACCTGCTAGGCTCATAATCTGAGGTAGCAACTGCGTCAGATCTACAAATCAATTAGATCTGTCCATTTGGTTTGCACCTCAGTTAACCTGTGTACCATTCGCTCAATTCGATGCCTACGAATGAAGATTTCGATGCATATCAAATTACCCAGCAGCCATTCAGAAAAAAACGAATCATAAAAAAATATAATAATCTTAATTTAAAAATGTATTCTGGCTGTTTAAATCGGCCACATCTTGAAAAAGAGGACAGTAACAATTGTAATAATAATTTAATAAAGATATACCCATCTAAAATCTATTAACTAAAAATCTGACAACAGTAATATTGAAGGTACCCATTAGCAACCATTTCTGATTAATAAACAAATGTGATGCAATTTGGAAATAAACTCTTAATAATTATTTCAAAATTGTCTTCTCACCTCTTAGCTTTGGTGTCATGTTCCCCAGAGAGAGGCCTTTTAGAGGCAGGTCCCTCCTCTCTCTCCCCAGAGAGACGCCTTTTAGAGGCAGGGCCCCCCTCCTCTCTCTCCCCAGAGAGATGCCTTTTAGAGGCAGGTCCCTCCTCTCTCTCCCCAGAGCGACTCATTTTAGAGGCAGGTCCCTCCTCTCTCTCCCCAGAGAGATGCCTTTTAGAGGCAGATCCCTCCTCTCTCTCCCCAGAGCGACTCATTTTAGAGAACTGACCCCTAAACAGAGATCCAACGTTGGTTGTGGTTAAAACAGTGACAACTAAACAGAGATCCAACATGTTGGTTGTGGTTAACACAGTGACAACTAAATAGAGATCCAACATGTTGGTTGTGGTTAACAAAGTGACAACTAAACAGAGATCCAGCATGTTGGTTGTGGTTAACACAGTGACAACTAAACAGAGATCCAACATGTTGGTTGTGGTTAACACAGTGACAACTAAACAGAGATCCAACATGTTGGTTGTGGTTAACACAGTGACAACTAAACAGAGATCCAACATGTTGGTTGTGGTTAACACAGTGACAACTAAACAGAGATCCAGCATGTTGGTTGTGGTTAACACAGTGACAACTAAACAGAGATCCAACATGTTGGTTGTGGTTAACACAGTGACAACTAAACAGAGATCCAGCATGTTGGTTGTGGTTATCACAGTGACAACTAAACAGAGATCCAACATGTTGGTTGTGGTTAACACAGTGACAACTAAACAGAGATCCAGCATGTTGGTTGTGGTTATCACAGTGACAACTAAACAGAGATCCAGCATGTTGGTTGTGGTTAACACAGTAATTCTTGAAAGTCAATTGTTATCATTTATTAATTATCTCTTATGAAACATTATCTAACAGACCTATCGAAACAGTTAGGTGATTTAATGCAATTACATGAATATGTAGTTGTAAAATGACATCTCCATGGTAACTGTCAATAATAATAATAATAATAATAATAAGTCACTGTTTGTTAAGGTAGTTATAGACAGTACAGCAACAATAATAATAATAATAAGTCACTGTTTGTTAAGGTAGTTGTAGACAGTACAGCAACAATAATAATAATAATAATAATAAGTCACTGTTTGTTAAGGTAGTTATAGACAGTACAACAACAATAATAATAATAATAATAATAATAAGTCACTGTTTGTTAAGGTAGTTATAGACAGTACAGCAACAATAATAATAATAATAATAATAATAAATCACTGTTTGTTAAGGTAGTTCTAGACAGTACAACAACAATAACAATAATAATAATAAGTCACTGTTTGTTAAGGTAGTTATAGACAGTACAGCAACAATAATAATAATAATAATAATAATAATAATAAGTCACTTTGTTAAGGTAGTTATAGACAGTACAGCAACAATAATAATAATAATAATAAGTCACTGTTTGTTAATGTAGTTATAGACAGAACAGCAACACAAGGCCATGTCTCATAATTAATTAAATGTATCAAGAGTAGACTATTTATTGTCTTTCAATCTGTTCTTTTCTAAATGTGTCTGAAAATGTAGACAGAAGGGCTAAAAGGGACATGATGGATCTGAGGGGGAAATATTTGATCCATTCAGAAAGGTTTTTTGCATCAAGTAAGAGATGTTATTTCATGTAAAGTAGACTAGGTTATAATGTATAGTAGTGGGTTGTTAGTGATATGTAGATGTTATATTATGTAAAATAGACTAGGTTATAATGTATAGTAGTGGGTTGTTAGTGATATGTAGGTGTTATATTATGTAAAGTAGACTAGGTTATAATGTATAGTAGTGGGTTGTTAGTGATATGTAGATGTTATATTATGTAAAGTAGACTAGGTTATAATGTATAGTAGTGGGTTGTTAGTGATATGTAGGTGTTATATTATGTAAAGTAGACTAGGTTATAATGTATAGTAGTGGGTTGTTAGTGATATGTAGATGTTATATTATGTAAAGTAGACTAGGTTATAATGTATAGTAGTGGGTTGTTAGTGATATGTAGATGTTATATTATGTAAAGTAGACCAGGTTATAATGTATAATAGTGGGTTGTTAGTGATATGTAGATGTTATATTATGTAAAGTAGACTAGGTTATAATGTATAATAGTGGTTTGTTAGTGATATGCAGATCGAGGTCGATACCTCAGCTGTAGCCTACATATCATAGATGACCAGCCTAAACCTGTTCAGATCTGTTCACAGAGAACATCCGGTTTGTCAGCATGATAAGTGATCAAAGCTCCAACCTACTCTGACTATTGAATGTCTGACGTCGACCTAACCTTATAATAGTTGGTAGGTAGCCTAGACCTACAGTACGAGAGTCTGCCTGTCTTTCCTACATACCAACACATTTATTTAATGTTACCAAGAAATATGTGCCACATTTTCAAAATCCATTTTGTAACTGCGTAGGCTACAAACATACTTCTAATTTCATATGAGGAAATCACATAACTTACAGTCACTGTTGCAGCCGCCTGTTTTCTTGCAGATGAAGTAGCTTTCTTAGGCATCTCATTCAACCAGCCTAAACAACAGTAAATAAAAGATGTAAAATGGTCAAAAGTGAATCCTGATAGAGCCATATACATTAGAGAGGTATATATATCCTGATATAGTCATATACATTAGAGAGAGGTATACATATCCTGATATAGCCATGTACATTAGAGAGAGGTATATATATCCTGATAGAGTCATGTACATTAGAGAGAGGTATATATATCCTGATAGAGTCATTAGAGAGAGGTATATATATCCTGATAGAGTCATATACATTAGAGAGAGGTATATATATCCTGATAGAGCCATATACATTAGAGAGAGGTATATATATCCTGATATAGTCATATACATTAGAGAGAGGTATATATATCCTGATAGAGCCATATACATTAGAGAGAGGTATATATATCCTGATAGAGTCATATACATTAGAGAGAGGTATATATATCCTGATAGAGCCATATACATTAGAGAGAGGTATATATATCCTGATATAGTCATATACATTAGAGAGAGGAATATATATCCTGATAGAGCCATATACATTAGAGAGAGGTATATATATCCTGATATAGTCATATACATTAGAGAAAGGTATATATATCCTGATAGAGCCATATACATCAGAGAGAGGTATATATATCCTGATAGAGCCATTAGAGAGAGGTATATATATCCTGATAGAGCCATATACATTAGAGAGAGGTATATATATCCTGATAGAGCCATATACATTAGAGAGAGGTATATATATCCTGATATAGTCATATACATTAGAGAGAGGTATATATATCCTGATAGAGCCATATACATTAGAGAGAGGTATATATATCCTGATATAGTCATATACATTAGAGAGAGGTATATATATCCTGATAGAGCCATATACATTAGAGAGAGGTATATATATCCTGATATAGTCATATACATTAGAGAAAGGTATATATATCCTGATAGAGCCATATACATTAGAGAGGGGTATATATATCCTGATAGAGCCATTAGAGATAGGTATATATATCCTGATAGAGCCATATACATTAGAGAGAGGTATATATATCCTTATAGAGCCATATACATTAGAGAGAGGTATATATATCCTGATATAGTCATATACATTAGAGAGAGGTATATATATCCTGATAGAGTCATTAGAGAGAGGTATATATATCCTGATAGAGCCATATACATTAGAGAGAGGTATATATATCCTGATAGAGCCATATACATTAGAGAGAGGTATATATATCCTGATATAGTCATATACATTAGAGAGAGGTATATATATCCTGATAGAGCCATATACATTAGAGAGTGGTATATATATCCTGATAGAGCCATATACATTAGAGAGAGGTATATATATCCTGATAGAGCCATATACATTAGAGAGAGGTATATATATCCTGATATAGTCATATACATTAGAGAGAGATATATCCTGATAGAGCCATATACATTAGAGAGAGGTATATATATCCTGATATAGTCATATACATTAGAGAGAGGTATATACAGTGGGGCAAAAAAGTATTTAGTCAGCCACCAATTGTGCAAGTTCTCCCACTTAAAAAGATGAGAGAGGCCTGTAATTTTCATCATAGGTACACTTCAACTATGACAGACAAAATGAGAAAAAAAATCCAAAAAATCACATTGTAGGATTTTTTATGAATTTATTTGCAAATTATGGTGGAAAATAAGTATTTGGTCACCTACAAACAAGCAAGATTTCTGGCTCTCACAGACCTGTAACTTATTCTTTAAGAGGCTCCTCTGTCCTCCACTCGTTACCTGTATTAATGGCACCTGTTTGAACTTGTTATCAGTATAAAAGACACCTGTCCACAACCTCAAACAGTCACACTCCAAACTCCACTATGGCCAAGACCAAAGAGCTGTCAAAGGACAGCAGAAACAAAATTGTAGACCTGCACCAGGCTGGGAAGACTGAATCTGCAATAGGTAAGCAGCTTGGTTTGAAGAAATCAACTGTGGGAGCAATTATTAGGAAATGGAAGACATACAAGACCACTGATAATCTCCCTCGATCTGGGGCTCCACGCAAGATCTCGCCCCGTGGGGTCAAAATGATCACAAGAACAGTGAGCAAAAATCCCAGAACCACACGGGGGGACCTAGTGAATGACCTGCAGAGAGCTGGGACCAAAGTAACAAAGCCTACCATCAGTAACACACTACGCCGCCAGGGACTCAAATCCTGCAGTGCCAGACGTGTCCCCCTGCTTAAGCCAGTAAATGTCCAGGCCCGTCTGAAGTTTGCTAGAGAGCATTTGGATGATCCAGAAGAAGATTGGGAGAATGTCATATGGTCAGATGAAACCAAAATATAACTTTTTGGTAAAAACTCAACTCGTTGTGTTTGGAGGACAAAGAATGCTGAGTTGCATCCAAAGAACACCATACCTACTGTGAAGCATGGGGGTGGAAACATCATGCTTTGGGGCTGTTTTTCTGCAAAGGGACCAGGACGACTGATCCGTGTAAAGGAAAGAATGAATGGGGCCATGTATCGTGAGATTTTGAGTGAAAACCTCCTTCCATCAGCAAGGGCATTGAAGATGAAACGTGGCTGGGTCTTTCAGCATGACAATGATCCCAAACACACCGCCCGGGCAACGAAGGAGTGGCTTCGTAAGAAGCATTTCAAGGTCCTGGAGTGGCCTAGCCAGTCTCCAGATCTCAACCCCATAGAAAATCTTTGGAGGGAGTTGAAAGTCCGTGTTGCCCAGCAACAGCCCCAAAACATCACTGCTCTAGAGGAGATCTGCATGGAGGAATGGGCCAAAATACCAGCAACAGTGTGTGAAAACCTTGTGAAGACTTACAGAAAACGTTTGACCTCTGTCAATGCCAACAAAGGGTATATAACAAAGTATTGAGATAAACTTTTGTTATTGACCAAATACTTATTTTCCACCATAATTTGCAAATAAATTCATAAAAAATCCTACAATGTGATTTTCTGGATTTTTTTTTCTCATTTTGTCTGTCATAGTTGAAGTGTACCTATGATGAAAATTACAGGCCTCTCTCATCTTTTTAAGTGGGAGAACTTGCACAATTGGTGGCTGACTAAATACTTTTTTGCCCCACTGTATATCCTGATAGAGCCATATACATTAGAGAGAGGTATATATATCCTGATATAGACATATACATTAGAGAGAGGTATATATATCCTGATAGAGCCATATACATTAGAGAGAGGTATATATATCCTGATAGAGTCATATACATTAGAGAGAGGTATATATATCCTGATAGAGCCATATACATTAGAGAGAGGTATATATATCCTGATATAGTCATATACATTAGAGAGAGGTATATATATCCTGATAGAGCCATATACATTAGAGAGAAGTATATATATCCTGATATAGTCATATACATTAGAGAAAGGTATATATATCCTGATAGAGCCATATACATTAGAGAGAGGTATATATATCCTGATAGAGCCATATACATTAGAGAGAGGTATATATATCCTGATATAGTCATATACATTAGAGAGAGGTATATATATCCTGATAGAGTAATTAGAGAGAGGTATATATATCCTGATAGAGCCATATACATTAGAGAGAGGTATATATATCCTGATAGAGCCATATACATTAGAGAGAGGTATATATATCCTGATAGAGTCATATACATTAGAGAGAGGTATATATATCCTGATAGAGCCATATACATTAGAGAGAGGTATATATATCCTGATATAGTCATATACATTAGAGAGAGGTATATATATCCTGATAGAGCCATATACATTAGAGAGAGGTATATATATCCTGATATAGTCATATACATTAGAGAGAGGTATATATATCCTGATAGAGCCATTAGAGAGAGGTATATATATCCTGATAGAGCCATATACATTAGAGAGAGGTATATATATCCTTATAGAGCCATATACATTAGAGAGAGGTATATATATCCTGATATAGTCATATACATTAGAGAGAGGTATATATATCCTGATAGAGCCATTAGAGAGAGGTATATATATCCTGATAGAGCCATATACATTAGAGAGAGGTATATATATCCTGATAGAGCCATATACATTAGAGAGAGGTATATATATCCTGATATAGTCATATACATTAGAGAGAGGTATATATATCCTGATAGAGCCATATACATTAGAGAGTGGTATATATATCCTGATAGAGCCATATACATTAGAGAGAGGTATATATCCTGATAGAGCCATATACATTAGAGAGAGGTATATATATCCTGATATAGTCATATACATTAGAGAGAGGTATATATATCCTGATAGAGCCATATACATTAGAGAGAGGTATATATATCCTGATATAGTCATATACATTAGAGAGAGGTATATATATCCTGATAGAGCCATATACATTAGAGAGAGGTATATATATCCTGAGAGTCATATACATTAGAGAGAGATATATATATCCTGATAGAGCCATTAGAGATAGGTATATATATCCTGATAGAGCCATTAGAGATAGGTATATATATCCTGATAGAGCCATATACATTAGAGAGAGGTATATATATCCTGATATAGTCATATACATTAGAGAGAGGTATATTGCTACAGATGTTGGATCTTAATTTGAACCAGTTTGCTACAGCAGGAGAATAATCCTGCAGCAACAGGTCATTTGAATTATTACGTGGATTATTATTAATGAACAAGCTTTAAATAGAAAAGTGTAATTTATCATCTTCAGAAAACGTTTTAAATTCTTAAATACACTCAAATACACGACACGTTTTAGTTTTCCTGCAACAGGGTGATCATATTAAGATCCTACATCTGTACTCATAGAGTATCATATCTATGATATGTAGGCTCATAGAGACTAAAGGACTATGCTGTGGCCCTCACCAACTGGACATCTGGTCCATAGAGACTAAAGGACTATGCTGTGGCCCTCACCAACTGGCCACCTGGCCCATAGAGACTAAAGGACTATGCTGTGGCCCCCACCCACTGGCCCACCTGGCCCATAGAGACTAAAAGACTATGCTGTGGCCCTCACCAACTGGCCATCTGGCCCATAGAGACTAAAGGACTATGCTGTGGCCCTCACCAACTGGCCATCTGGCCCATGGAGACTAAAGGACTATGCTGTGGCCCTCAACAACTGGCCATCTGGCCCATGGAGACTAAAGGACTATGCTGTGGCCCTCACCAACTGGCCACCTGGTCCATAGAGACTAAAGGACTATGCTGTGGCCCTCACCAACTGGCCACCTGGCCCATAGAGACTAAAGGACTATGCTGTGGCCCTCACCAACTGGCCACCTGGCCCATAGAGACTAAAGGACTATGCTGTGGCCCTCACCAACTGGCCACCTGGTCCATAGAGACTAAAGGACTATGCTGTGGCCCTCACCAACTGGCCATCTGGGCCATAGAGACTAAAGGACTATGCTGTGGCCCTCACCAACTGGCCATCTGGCCCATAGAGACTAAAGGACTATGCTGTGGCCCTCCCCAACTGGCCATCTGGCCCATAGAGACTAAAGGACTATGCTGTGGCCCTCGCCAGCTGGCCATCTGGCCCATAGAGACTAAAGGACTATGCTGTGGCCCTCACCAACTGGCCATCTGGCCCATAGAGACTAAAGGACTATGCTGTGGCCCTCACCAACTGGCCATCTGGCCCATAGAGACTAAAGGACTATACACTCTACACTGCACACCACATCAAGCCATCTCAGAACTGGACACTAAATAACTGAACTATACTGCATTAGCTCTCTGTTCATCTCTCTTAGATATATTTATACTGATACTGTAAATGTGGACATCCACTGTTTATCAACTGTATATCCACTGTACTGTATATCAACTGTATAGTCACTGTACTGTATATCAACTGTATATCCACTGTACTGTATATCAACTGTAGATCCACTGTACTGTATATCAACTGTATATCCACTGTACTGTATATCAACTGTATAGCCACTGTACTGTATATCAACTGTAATGTATATCAACTGTATATCCACTGTACTGTATATCAACTGTAATGTATATCAACTGTATATCCACTGTACTGTATATCAACTGTATATCCACTGTACTGTATATCAACTGTATATCCACTGTATAGCCACTGTACTGTATATCAACTGTATATCCACTGTACTGTATATCCACTGTACTGTATATCAACTGTATATCCACTGTATATCCACTGTACTGTATATCAACTGTATATCCACTGTACTGTATATCAACTGTATATCCACTGTACTGTATATCAACTGTATATCCACTGTACTGTTTATCAACTGTATAGCCATTGTACTGTATATCAACTGTATATCCACTGTACTGTATATCAACTGTATATCCACTGTACTGTATATCAACTGTATATCCACTGTACTGTATATCAACTGTATATCCACTGTACTGTATATCAACTGTATAGTCACTGTACTGTATATCAACTGTATATCCACTGTACTGTATATCAACTGTATAGCCACTGTACTGTATAGCCACTGTACTGTATATCAACTGTATATCCACTGTACTGTATATGTGTATATCCACTGTTCATTCTCTTATAGCTCTATGCTCACTCTACCTAGTTGTGTATAATGTTGTAGGAAAACTTAGTGTAAACTCTTCTGTCTGTATTCTGTCTCTAAATGTTGTCTATCACTAGCAGCACCATATCACCAAGGAAAATTGTGTACAGATGTAAGATCTTAATTTGATCACCCCACACTGCAGAATAACTTTCCTGCAATGAAGGAAATGTAAAACGTGTAATGTATTTGAGATTTAAAAAGGCTTCTGAAGTTTCTAATTTCCATTTAGAAATTTCAGACTTGAATTTCTGTTACAAAAAATGTATCAACCCATACAAAAATTTCCATTAATTACAATTCACATAATAATTCACATTTCCTGTTGCTGCAGGAATATTTTAGTAAACTGGCTCAAATGAAGATCCTACATATGCAAATATACTTGGTGAATAAAGGTGATTGTGATTCTACAAAGGTTGAGTCTCTAGATTCCCTTGCTGCTCTGGAGAAATAATGAAATGGTTGTCATGGTGATTTAAACTGGGACTGGTTATCTCCCAACTCTGAACCCAGAAGAACAACTCTAAATCAACACTTACTGATATTATACTAAAATACTTTCCCTCATATTATTGTGTTGCTTTGTTCAATGGATGTTGGGCAGCCTATGGTATTAACATTGTAGCAAACAGCGGGGCAGGGCAGTGAGCCCAGGTCGCTGGCGTAAAAGGAAAACACCCTACGCAGCAATAGTGTTAACCCAGTATCAGTATAAATAGGGTTAACCCAGTATCAGTATAAATAGTGTTAACCCAGTATCAGTATAAATAGGGTTAACCCAGTATCAGTATAAATAGGGTTAACCCAGTATCAGTATAAATAGTGTTAACCCAGTATCAGTATAAATAGTGTTAACCCAGTATCAGTATAAATAGTGTTAACCCAGTATCAGTATAAACAGGGTTAACCCAGTATCAGTATAAACAGGGTTAACCCAGTATCAGTATAAACAGGGTTAACCCAGTATCAGTATAAATAGTGTTAACCCAGTATCAGTATAAATAGGGTTAACCCAGTATCAGTATAAACAGGGTTAACCCAGTATCAGTATAAATAGGGTTAACCCAGTATCAGTATAAATAGGGTTAACCCAGTATCAGTATAAACAGGGTTAACCCAGTATCAGTATAAACAGGGTTAACCCAGTATCAGTATAAACAGGGTTAACCCAGTATCAGTATAAACAGGGTTAACCCAGTATCAGTATAAACAGGGTTAACCCAGTATCAGTATAAACAGGGTTAACCCAGTATCAGTATAAATAGTGTTAACCCAGTATCAGTATAAATAGGGTTAACCCAGTATCAGTATAAACAGGGTTAACCCAGTATCAGTATAAACAGGGTTAACCCAGTATCAGTATAAATAGGGTTAACCCAGTATCAGTATAAATAGGGTTAACCCAGTATCAGTATAAACAGGGTTAACCCAGTATCAGTATAAACAGGGTTAACCCAGTATCAGTATAAATAGGGTTAACCCAGTATCAGTATAAACAGGGTTAACCCAGTATCAGTATAAACAGGGTTAACCCAGTATCAGTATAAATAGTGTTAACCCAGTATCAGTATAAATAGGGTTAACCCAGTATCAGTATAAATAGTGTTAACCCAGTATCAGTATAAACAGGGTTAACCCAGTATCAGTATAAATAGGGTTAACCCAGTATCAGTATAAATAGTGTTAACCCAGTATCAGTATAAACAGGGTTAACCCAGTATCAGTATAAATAGTGTTAACCCAGTATCAGTATAAATAGGGTTAACCCAGTATCAGTATAAATAGGGTTAACCCAGTATCAGTATAAACAGGGTTAACCCAGTATCAGTATAAATAGTGTTAACCCAGTATCAGTATAAATAGGGTTAACCCAGTATCAGTATAAACAGGGTTAACCCAGTATCAGTATAAATAGTGTTAACCCAGTATCAGTATAAATAGGGTTAACCCAGTATCAGTATAAACAGGGTTAACCCAGTATCAGTATAAATAGTGTTAACCCAGTATCAGTATAAATAGGGTTAACCCAGTATCAGTATAAATAGTGTTAACCCAGTATCAGTATAAATAGTGTTAACCCAGTATCAGTATAAATAGTGTTAACCCAGTATCAGTATAAATAGTGTTAACCCAGTATCAGTATAAATAGTGTTAACCCAGTATCAGTATAAATAGGGTTAACCCAGTATCAGTGTCAGGATTCTCACCTTGTAGCCTGAATTCACAACCAGAACATGTCAAGTCATTGAGATATTTTCTGTTCTGTTCTGTATATTCTGATGGATGAGGCCTGAGCTGGAATCTGAAGCTAACTGAAGCTGGCAGTATATTGTTTTGCTACGGTGGGCACTAATGAATACACACAACTTGTTTAGAGGAAGTGTAATTTGTTGATAGGCTTTTCACAATATTATTAGTCTCTGTTTCACACAACGTACCTTCCTGAGTGAAAATATTTAACAGTAGATAAGAAAGAGAAAATGTTAGTTTGTTGCTTGTTGTGTTTTAAGCCTGTTAGAGAAGACAAGTCTATAGACCTATGATCCAGTACACTCTTAGAATAAAGGGTTCCAAACGGGTCCTCCGGCTGTCCCCTTAGGAGAACGCTTTTGGGTTCCTTGTAGAACCCTTCTGGCTTCCATGTAGAACCCTCTGTGGAAAGGGTTCTGTATGGAACCTAAAAGGGTTCTAACTAGTACCAAAATGGTTCTACAAAGGGTTCTCCTATGGGGACAGCCAGAGAACCCTTTTAGATTCTAGATAGTGTAGGAGCGATCACCCTGGGGCACACAGATGGGCACAGAACGAATTCACCCCACACATCTAATTTATATCGAAAACATTTTAAGGAGAGTAGGACTATTACAACACTGTCCACCAAAAATATCATCAACTATATGAATATACATAACAATATCATCAACTATATGAATACACATAACACTATCATCAACTATATTAATACACATAACAATATCATCAACTATATGAATACACATATCAATATCATCATCTATATGAATACACATAACAATATCATCAACTATATGAATACACATATCAATATCATCAACTATATGAATACACATAACAATATCATCAACTATATGAATACACATAACAATATCATCAACTATATGAATACACATAACAATATCATCAACTATATGAAAACACATAACAATATCATCAACTATATGAATACACATAACAATATCATCAACTATATGAATACACATAACAATATCATCAACTATATGAATACACATAACAATATCATCAACTATATGAATACACATAACAATATCATCAACTATATTAATACACATAACAATATCATCAACTATATGAATACACATAACAATCGTCGTCTTACCTTGTATCTCTCAATAGAAACAGAGTCTGAAATTCGGTCGTTGAAAGTTACTTCCTTGTGCTCTGCTCATTTACATATCAGGTTCTGCCTGTTCTCTCTCCCCTCCCTCTCTCTTTACAGCTCTTACAATGTGCCTTGGGATACATTCTACAACTGTCTGGAACTCTATTAGAGGGATGTGACACCATTCTTCCACAAGAAAATCCATCATTTGGTGTTCTGTTGATGGTGGTGTTATATTGTGTTGAGACCTGGTGACTGAGACATGGCATATCGTGAAACATCAGCAAGTTGAACAGTCTTCATCACTGAAGCTCCTGACAAACAATAATCAACAAATGTTAAGCTCTTCCCAAACAGGGTCACAGTCTCTCCTGGTAGCAGCTCCTCTCTCCCCAGTGGTAGCAGTGCCTCTCTCCCCAGGGGCAGCAGCTCCTCTCTCTCCCCAGGGGTAGCAGCTCCTCTCTCCCCAGGGGTAGCAGCGCCTCTCTCCCCAGGGGTAGCAGCTCCTCTCTCCCCAGGGGTAGCAGCTCCTCTCTCGCCAGGGGTAACAGCTCTTCTCTCCCCAGGGGTAACAGCTCCTCTCTCCCCAGGGGTAGCAGCTCCTCTCTCCCCAGGGGTAGCAGCTCCTCTCTCCCCAGGGGTAGCAGTGCCTCTCTCTCCAGGGGTAGCAGCTCCTCTCTCCCCAGGGGTAGCAGCTCCTCTCTCCCCAGGGGTAGCAATTCCTCTCTCCCCAGGGGTTGCAGCTCCTCTCTCCCCAGGGGTAGCAGCTCCTCTCTCCCCAGGGGTAACAGCTCCTCTCTCCCCAGGGGTAGCAGCTCCTCTCTCCCCAGGGGTAGCAGCTCCTCTCTCCCCAGGGGTAACAGCTCCTCTCTCCCCAGGGGTAGCAGCTCCTCTCCAGGGATTTGAAGATATTGGGGGCTACTTTTGAACACATACATCTACAGTGTATTGCCAAAAACCACTCAACAACTTCAAACATTGACTTTTTTAAATGTCATTAAAAATGTCATTAAGAAAGTGGCAATATTTTGAAAATAAAGTGACAATATTTTAAGAATAAACTTGAAATGTAATTTTGAGAATCAAGTCACAATTTTTTGATAGTACAGTCGTGGCCAAAAGTTTTGAGAATGACACAAATATAACTTTTCACAGTCTGCTGCCTCAGTTTGTATGATGGCAATTTGCATATACTCCAGAATGTTATGAAGAGTGATCAGATGAATTGCAATTAACTTCTCACGAGTCACCAACCCTGATCCGGTAGCACCCCCCCCCCCCCCCCCCCCACTGAGTAGCATAGCTAGCATAGCGTCACAAGTAACTTGTAGCATCTAAATATCATTAAATCACAAGTCCAAGACACCAGATGAAAGATACAGGTCTTGTGAATAAAGCCACCATTTCAGATTTTTAAAATGTTTTACAGGGAAGACACAATATGTAAATCTATTAGCTAACCACGTTAGCAAAGGACACGATTTTTTTACTCCCAACAGTTTTTTCCTGCGTCAGTAGCTATCACTAATTCGACTAAATAAAAATATATATAGCCACTAACCAAGAAACAACTTCATAAGATGACAGTCTGATAACATATTTATGGTATAGCATAGTTTTTTTTTTGAAAAATGTGCATTTTTCAGGTATAAATCACAGTTCTACATTGCAGCTGCAATCTGAAATAGTGCTGACCCAGCCAGAACAATTACAGAGACCAACGTCATATAACGAATTACTCATCTTAAAACATTTCAGAAAAATACACAGCGTACAGATATTGAAAGCCCAACATCTGGTGAATCCAAACAATATTTCAGATTTATTAAATGTTTTATAACGAAAACAAAATGTAGCGCTAAATTAGC
This sequence comes from Salvelinus namaycush, assembly GCF_016432855.1. NCBI lineage: Eukaryota > Metazoa > Chordata > Actinopteri > Salmoniformes > Salmonidae > Salvelinus > Salvelinus namaycush. Next base: position 24,413 of record NW_024061717.1, on the reverse strand, counting down.
ATAGCTATACCAGGCAGATTCGGCTAGGCGCCCACGGCCAGTTCACATGCACAACAGATATGATATAACATCGTAAATTGGGTCTTACTATGGCTGATCTTTCATCAGAATGTTGATCAAAGTGTCCTTTGTCAAGATGAGTCGTTGGTTCCGTTCAGAATTGTTCCTTTCCCACTCCATTTAGCACAGGTACTGGTCGAGTGGCACGGATCTCTCAAACGTAAATAAAATCAGACAACGGAACACCACAAAACTCCCGAAAAAATTCAAATAATCTGATTAAACTATATTGAAAAAACATACATTACGATGATCTGGTCACATGTATCAAACAAACTTCGAGACGGAGATAGTTTTCATCCATAATGGCCGCACAACAGAAGACAATCGCAGCTACAAGTCGCACGATTTAGAGAACGGGAAGTTGTCGGTCACGCCAAAGAATTAGCTCTCATTTCACGTCAGTCCCAGATAAACAAGATATTTTTCCTCTGACGTCCTCTTGACACCCAGAGGAAGGCCAATGAGGTGTGTTTCGGGTCATAGGGGGCACGACCATATATAGGCAGAGCGTTGAAGCTGGCATACACATCTTGCTTTTTTCTTCTTGGTCATGGAAAGTGCTGTCAAATGACTTCTGTATCACTCAGAGACAAAATTGAAACGGTTTTAGAAACTAGAGATTGTTTTCTTTCCAATGGTATTATTTATATGCATATAGTAAGAGCAATAATTGAATAAGAGGCAGTTTAATCTGTAGAGCAAATTATGCTAATGGGAAAATAGCACCCCCTGTATTCTCAAGAAGTTTTTAATTGCAAAGTCCCTCTTTGCCATGCAAATGAACGGAATCCCCCAAAAACATTTCCACCGCATTTCAGCCCTGCCACAAAAGGCCCAGCTGACATCATGTCAGTGATTCTCTCTTTAACACAGGTGTGAGTGTTGACGAGGACACGGCTGGAGATCACTCTGTCATGCTGATTGAGTTCGAATAACAGACTGGAAGCTTCAAAAGGAGGGTGGTGCTTGGAATCATTGTTCTTCCTCTGTCAACCATGGTTACCTGCAAGGAAACACGTGCCGTCATCCTTGCTTTGCACAAAAAGGGCTTCACAGGCAAGGATATTGCTGCCAGTATGCTGCCAGTTTTTTAATGTAGATGTTCCAAAGGTGCTCATCAGTGGTTTGTATGAGGCTTGTAGACAGTGGTTTGTATGAGGCTTGTAGACAGTGGTTTGTATGAGGCTTGTAGACAGTGGTTTGTATGAGGCTTGTAGACAGTGGTTTGTATGAGGCTTGTAGACAGTGGTTTGTATGAGGCTTGTAGACAGTGGTTTGTATGAGGCTTGTAGACAGTGGTCTGTATGAGGCTTGTAGACAGTGGTTTGTATGAGGCTTGTAGACAGTGGTTTGTATGAGGCTTGTAGACAGTGGTTTGTATGAGGCTTGTAGACAGTGGTTTGTATGAGGCTTGTAGACAGTGGTTTGTATGAGGCTTGTAGACAGTGGTTTGTATGAGGCTTGTAGACAGTGGTTTGTATGAGGCTTGTAGACAGTGGTTTGTATGGGGCTTGTAGACAGTGGTTTGTATGAGGCTTGTAGACAGTGGTTTGTATGAGGCTTGTAGACAGTGGTTAGTATGAGGCTTGTAGACAGTGGTTTGTATGAGGCTTGTAGACAGTGGTTTGTATGAGGCTTGTAGACAGTGGTTTGTATGAGGCTTGTAGACAGTGGTTTGTATGAGGCTTGTAGACAGTGGTTTGTATGAGGCTTGTAGACAGTGGTTTGTATGAGGCTTGTAGACAGTGGTTTGTATGAGGCTTGTAGACAGTGGTTTGTATGAGGCTTGTAGACAGTGGTTTGTATGAGGCTTGTAGACAGTGGTTTGTATGAGGCTTGTAGACAGTGGTTTGTATGAGGCTTGTAGACAGTGGTTTGTATGAGGCTTGTAGACAGTGGTTTGTATGAGGCTTGTAGACAGTGGTTTGTATGAGGCTTGTAGACAGTGGTTTGTATGAGGCTTGTAGACAGTGGTTTGTATGAGGCTTGTAGACAGTGGTTTGTATGAGGCTTGTAGACAGTGGTTTGTATGAGGCTTGTAGACAGTGGTTTGTATGAGGCTTGTAGACAGTGGTTTGTATGAGGCTTGTAGACAGTGGTTTGTATGAGGCTTGTAGACAGTGGAGGCCTGGAGTTGCTAAACTTGTTTATGTTAATTAACAGTCATTTACCTTCAGGTCAGGTCTTTTGCATGACAATAACCGGCAGACAAGTAAATCAATCTCTAGGCCTGTGTCTTGGTCACCTAAATCATCCTCTTCCCTACTGTCGGGTTCACCTAGGGGTCATGAAAAGGGTCGTACCAAAATGTTTGTTGTATTAGAAAAAGGGATTGTGCTTATGTTTTATTAATAGAAGGGGAGGGGTTATAAGACCCCTCCCTCCTTACATTAATAGAGTCCTAGACTACAGATTAACAATATATATACATGATGAGGTTTTAATAGAAGGGAAGGGGTTATAAGACCCCTCCCTCCTTACATTAATAGGGTCCTAGACTACAGATTAACAATATATTTACATGATGAGGTTTTAATAGAAGGGAAGGGGTTATAAGACCCCTCCCTCCTTACATTAATAGGGTCCTAGACTACAGATTAACAATATATATACATGATGAGGTTTTAATATTGTTACACTGTTGTTTTCTAATTCTCTCTCTCTGACTCATTAAAAAGAGGTCCCTCTGAGTAATGTGTGACTGTGAAGAAGGAGCTCTGCAGGGGAGTGGAGGAGATAAGACTAGTCAAACATTACACAAGAAATCAGCTTTGGGGAGTGGACTTTTACTGCTAAGTTTTAGATAACACTAAAAGCCATTGTTTATATAGCTTGGTAGGCAGGGTTTTGGTCTCAGGAGTAAAAAGGTACTGACGTAGGTAGTGACATCACCAGGCTAGACTGGGGGTGTAACAAAACAACTGGAGACTTTTTGTTTGATGCAGATACTGGGAAACATGCGTGCCATGTTCCTGTTTGTCAACTTCTGTCTGCGATTGCATTAATAAAGGTTTTTGAATGATTTAATTAAAGATATTGTCATAATGCTAATTTCACCAATGAACCAATGATTGACAAAGAAGGACGTAAGGAACGAACCCTAACATTTGGCGAGCCAGCCAGGAGTGAGTGTCACTGCGGTTGGAGGAGATTCCACACCAGGGTGCCAGAGCTCCAAATTAAACAAGGTAAGCAGAGACTCGTTTAATCTAAGTCTGTAATTAAATGGCATTTACTGGTGTGGTTTCCCTCTAACAAGTAAGTGGCACCTCACTCAATCTAAATGATAGACATACACGTTGAATATGATATAGGCAGATCTTAGTTTGGAGAAATTACGTAACAGACTATTGGTGAAATGCATGTTGTCAATATAGGATGAATGAAATGAATGATTGATGATTTTAATTTAAATTTTGGGTAATAATGCAGGTGACCATTATTGAAATACTAGTTTTTATTTTGAGAGGTGATTCAGTAATGATCATCTATTTTATTTTGAGTGTGTAATACGGTTGACTATTACCAATACTAGTTATTTTGGTTTTGAAGAGGTGATTCAGTGTTAATCATCCATTATATATTGGGAGGTAATGCAGCGATCATTACTTAATGTTATGTTGGTTTTGAAGAGGTGGTTCAGTGTTAATCATCCATTATATATTGGGAGGTAATGCAGAGATCATTACTTAATGTTATGTTTGTTTTGAAGAGGTGGTTCAGTGTTAATCATCCATTATATATTGGGAGGTAATGCAGAGATCATTACTTAATGTTATGTTGGTTTTGAAGAGGTGGTTCAGTGTTAATCATCCATTATATATTGGGAGGTAATGCAGAGATCATTACTTAATGTTATGTTGGTTTTGAAGATGTGGTTCAGTGTTAATCACCCATTATATATTGGAAGGTAATGCAGCGATCATTACTTCATGTTATGTTGGTTTTGGAGAGGTGATTCAGTGTTAATCATCCATTATATATTGGGAGGTAATGCAGAGATCATTACTTAATGTTATGTTGGTTTTGAAGAGGTGGTTCAGTGATAATCATCCATTATATATTGGGAGGTAATGCAGCGATCATTACTTAATGTTATGTTGGTTTTGAAGAGGTGGTTCAGTGTTAATCATCCATTATATATTGGGAGGTAATGCAGAGATCATTACTTAATGTTATGTTGGTTTAGGAGAGGTGGTTATAATACTCATCTATTTTATTTAGAGTTGTAATGTGAAGAGACCATTACTGTCATACTAGTTAGTTACTTTAGGAGAGGTGATTCAGTGATAATAATCATGTATTTTATTTAGAGTTGTAATGTGAAGAGACCATTACTGTCATACTAGTTAGTTACTTTAGGAGAGGTGATTCAGTGATAATAATCATCTATTTTATTTTGAGTTGTAATGTGAAGAGACCATTACTGTCATACTAGTTAGTTACTTTAGGAGAGGTGATTCAGTGATAATAATCATCTATTTTATTTTGAGTTGTAATGTGAAGAGACCATTACTGTCATACTAGTTAGTTACTTTAGGAGACGTGATTCAGTGATAATAATCATCTATTTTATTTAGAGTTGTAATGTGAAGAGACCATTACTGTCATACTAGTTAGTTACTTTAGGAGAGCTGATTCAGTGATAATAATCATCTATTTTAATTTGTAAAGGTAATTCAGCTACAATTACCAAATACTAGTTATTTTGATTTTTACTATATGACTAAGTTATGTTGATATTTGATGTGTTTATTTTGAAGAGGTACCCAATGACTGAGTTGAGTTGGTTATGAATGGTGCGTTGTATGTTTCATTGTTTGTTTGGCTGTGGATTATGGCGGGAGTTATTGGGTAATGGCCCAATAGTGGAATACAAAGTTAGGAGTAGGACAGACGTTATTCTAATAAAAGGTTGAATGTATTTGTTAGTGACAATTTCCTACCATAGGACAGTATTGGAAATGTACAACCCCTTAGTATATCAGTAAGAGAATTATACAGACGTTCTGTAGTTAATTAAAAAGTTAATGTGGGATCCTATCACCACCAGGGGGCACTGGTGTATAACATATAACTATTACTCTACACCCTTAAGATGAAACATTAGGAATTGAAGTTTACCATGTGGTTGTCTCTGTGAGGCCCGTGTGTGAAATAAAATTTGAGTATAAGTAGAACCATTTACTATAACCTGGATCAAGTGGGAGTAGAATTAGGATTACAGTATCACCCACTGTTATTGAACACACACTGAAAGAAGATAGAGGAGAATTGATTGTTTTATGTAGCCTATTGTTGTCTCTTTATTCAACCTGCCATCTACCCACCTGGGGACTGAGGGTTATGAGAGAACCCCCACATCACTAGCTTCTCTTTATACAACCTGTCATCTACCCACCTGGGGACTGAGGGTTATGAGAGAACCCCCACATCACTAGCTTCTCTTTATACAACCTGCCATCTACCCACCTGGGGACTGAGGGTTATGAGAGAACCCCCACATCACTAGCTTCTCTTTATTCAACCTGTCATCTACCCACCTGGGGACTGAGGGTTATGAGAGAACCCCCACATCACTAGCTTCTCTTTATACAACCTGCCATCTACCCACCTGGGGACTGAGGGTCATGAGAGAACCCCCACATCACTAGCTTCTCTTTATTCAACCTGCCATCTACCCACCTGGGGACTGAGGGTTATGAGAGAACCCCCACATCACTAGCTTCTCTTTATTCAACCTGCCATCGACCCACCTGGGGACTGAGGGTTATGAGAGAACCCCCACATCACTAGCTTGTATGTTCTGCAGCCTTGTAAAGATAAGGAGGGAGTGACTGGGAGTTAGGTTGGCATTTATTTTCATGAATCTTGTTCTGGAGGCAGTTCAGCAAAGTGGTCACTAGCTGGAACAGGCACAAAGTAATAAAATCTGATTTTAATCCTAAACTCAACCCAACCAAACTGCTCATCCTTCCCTTAAATTAAGACCATAAAACAACATTATTTTACACAGCCAATTTTGACTTTGCAGCTGGCATATCTAGAGTAAATCACGCAGGTCTGCCTCCAGGTCAAGATTCATGACAAACATCAACCTGCGACTAGCAGAGGCAACGTAAAATCAATAATGAAATTGTTTTCACAATTAACATGCTTTTTCTTGTTGTTTTATTATGAAAAGTACAATATATCCATGTACACTTCTACAACTATGGAGCATATGTCCATAGATAATTGTACAATTTGTTATTCAACATAAAAGACATACAACAAATTATCACATTGGTATTTTAACAGTGTTATTGTAAGAGTTTAAATGTTTAAACAGAGGATCCATCTAAAACAGTATAAAACAAGTGCAGTATGTTCTGAGAATGTTACTTTAACGTCAACTCATAACGTCACACTATAACTTCATGGGAGTCTTGTGGAAAGACTGCATGTTGTTTTGGGTGGATTGAGTGACGTCTTCATCAACATTTGCAGAATATTCCTGTAATATTTTCACCTCTTGTCAGACGCCAACAGCCTAGTCGGCTGCAGACATTCATAAGGAGTTCAAGTAGTTTATTTGCCATTTGCAGGTATTAAAAGTAATACATACATTGTAATTCCTTGTTGGAGCTCTCTCACATATAGGACAGTACATACCAGTGGAGGCTGCTGAGGGGAGGACGTCTCATAATAATGTCTGGAACAGAGTGAATGAAATGGAACACATGGAAACCACGTGTTTGATACCATTCCACTTATTCCCCTCCAGCCATTACAAGCCTGTCCTCCCAATTAAGGTCCCACCAACCTCCTGTGGTAAAAACACAAACAGTAAAATACATCATAAAAAATGCAAAGTGGTAAAAGATCAGAAAAGGAACCAAAAGGTTCAGTCATGTTCTAATAGTCTGATGAAAACAGTTTAGGTTGATGATTTAACAGGCAGATAGAACTGGGATAGAAGCTGTTCTAGAACCTGTGGTCCAGAAACTGATTTAACAGGCAGATAGAACTGGGATAGAAGCTGTTCTAGAACCTGTGGTCCAGAAACTGATTTAACAGGCAGATAGAACTGGGATAGAAGCTGTTCTAGAACCTGTGGTCGAGAAACTGATTTAACAGGCAGATAGAACTGGGATAGAAGCTGTTCTAGAACCTGTGATCCAGAAACTGATTTAACAGGCAGATAGAACTGGGATAGAAGCTGTTCTAGAACCTGTGGTCCAGAAACTGATTTAACAGGCAGATAGAACTGGGATAGAAGCTGTTCTAGAACCTGTGGTCCAGAAACTGATTTAACAGGCAGATAGAACTGGGATAGAAGCTGTTCTAGAACCTGTGGTCCAGAAACTGATTTAACAGGCAGATAGAACTGGGATAGAAGCTGTTCTAGAACCTGTGGTATAGAAACTGATTTAAAAGGCAGATAGAACTGGGATAGAAGCTGTTCTAGAACCTGTGGTCCAGAAACTGATTTAACTGGGATAGAAGCTGTTCTAGAACCTGTGATCCAGAAACTGATTTAACAGGCAGATAGAACTGGGATAGAAGCTGTTCTAGAACCTGTGGTCCAGAAACTGATTTAACAGGCAGATAGAACTGGGATAGAAGCTGTTCTAGAACCTGTGGTCCAGAAACTGCCTAGCAACCACTGGTCCTCCCTAGACTGGTGCCCTGCATGGCTATTTTCCCCCCACAATTATAGGAAGACACGCAGGTGTCCAGTGTGTTTGTGTCCAGTGTGTGTGTGTGTGTGTGTGTGTGTGTGTGTGTGTTTGTCCAGTGTGTGTGTGTGTCCAGTGAGTGTATGTGTCCAGTGTGTGTGTGTGTGTGTGTGTATGTCCAGTGTGTGTGTGTATATCCAGTATGTGTGTGTGTCCACTGTGTGTGTGTGTGTGTGTGTGTGTGTGTGTGTGTGTGTGTGTGTGTGTGTGTGTGTGTGTGTGTGTGTGTGTGTGTGTGTGTGTGTGTGTGTGTGTGTGTGTGTTTGTGTGTGTATATCCAGTATGTGTGTGTGTCCACTGTGTGTGTGTTTGTCCAGTGTGTGTGTGTGTGTGTCCAGTGTGTGTGTGTGTGTGTAAGTGTCCAGTGTGTGTGTGTGTGTATCCAGTTTGTGTGGGGGTGTGTGTCCAGTGTGTGTGTCCAGTGTGTGTGTGTGTATATGTCCAGTGTGTGTGTGTCCAGTGTGTGTGTGTGTGTCCAGTGTGTATGTGTATGTGTCCAGTGTGTGTATGTATGTGTGTGTTCGTGTGTATGTGTCCAGTGTGTGTCTGTGTGTGTCCAGTGTGTGTATGTGTGTGTGTCCAGTGTGTTAGTGTGTGTGTGTGTATTTTTGTGTGTCCAGTGTGTATGTGTCCAGCGTGTGTGTGTATGTGTGTGTGTGTGTGTGTGTCCAGTGTGTGAGTCAGTGTGTTTGTGTGTTAATTGTGTGTGTGTGTACAGTGTGTATCTAGTGTGTGTGTGAGTGTGTGTGTGTGTTTGTGTGTGTCGAGTGTTTGTGTCGAGTGTGTGTTTCGAGTATGTGTGTGTCTGTGTGTGTGTATGTGTGTCTAGTGTGCGTGTGTGTGTGTCAAGTGTGTGTGTGTGTGACTGTGTGTCAAGTGTGTGTGTGTGTGTGTGTGTGTGTGTGTGTGACTGTGTGTCAAGTGTGTGTGTGTGTGTGTGTGTGTGTGTGTCAAGTTTGTGTGTGTGTCAAGTGTGTGTGTGTGTCAGGTTATTATTTCAGGGACACTGAGGTGTTAACATTATGAACCCTAAACCCTGGATAGAGGGGCTCAGTGAATGTGGAGGTGAATGTGATCAGGTGGGTCAGTGTGTCAGAGGAGGCTCTATAGAAGGACAGAGTGCCGGCTGGCCAGTCCAGATACACTCCTACTCTGTGGGAGCTGGAGGAGGGGACGTCTATGGTAGTGGTATTATAATTGTGCCTGGCTCTGTAACTGTTGTCAGAGCAGAACAGACTCCAGGACTTGTCATTTAATCCAATCACACAGTCATTACCCCCTCCTCTCCTGTTGATTCCTTTATATGTCACTCCTATAACAGCCCTTCTCCCACTCCACTCTACCTCCCAGTAACAGCGCCCAGTCAGACCCTCTCTACACAGCACCTGTTCCCAGTCCTCAAATCTCTCTGGGTGATCAGGATACGGCTGCTCCTCTCTCCTACGTGTCACCTTTCTGTTCTCCTCAGACAGAGAGAGGAGTCTGTTTACTGTGTTTGGGTCCAGTGTGAGATAACAGACATCTGATGGATGAAACCAGACACAATATTAGAAATCATCATCATTCACATTAGAATGTTAACTCACTTTTCACTAATTAATTTAATGTAGATGTTTCTAGGTATCAAAAGGAGAAGTTAAGGTAACTTGAGACTTGTTGAATGATCATATGTTATACTGTATGGTAATATAAAACACACGTATTCCCATTAATTACACACACACACACACACACACACACACACACACACACACACACACACACACACACACACACACACACACACACACACACACACACACACACACACACACACAGTCAAGAATTCGTAAGAATGTTGTTGTGTGTTTGTCCAGAATGTGTGTGTCCAGCGCGTGTGCTTCCAGTGTCCAGTGTGCGTGTGTGTCCAGCTGGTGTGGGTGGCTGTCCAGCGCGTGTGTGTGTGTCCAGTGTGCGTGTGTGTCCAATCTGTGTGTGTGTCCAGCTGGTGTGTGTGTGTGTGTGTCCAGTGTGCGTGTGTCCAGTGTGTGTGTGTGTCCAGTGTGCGAGTGTGTCCAGTGTGTGTGTGTCCAGTGTGTGTGTGTGTGTGTGTGTCCTGACACACACACACACGCACACACGCACACTGGACACACTGGACACACTGGACTCACACACACATTGGACTCACACACACACACACATTGGACTCACACACACACACATTGGACTCACACACACACACACACACACACAGGACACACACACACACACACACACACTGGACACACACAGTAACATATAACTTTGTCCAAGTGGTGGTCAGAATGTTTGTCTCAACTAGCCTGATAAGTCCAACATGTCTGATATGAACATTGACATAAACCCTCTACATACTTGAGTTTCTCCAGTCTGCAGTGTGGATCCTCCAGTCCAGCAGAGAGCAGTCTGACTCCTGAGTCTCCTGGGTGATTGTAGCTCAGGTCCAGCTCTCTCAGGTGTGAGGGGTTTGACCTCAGAGCTGAGACCAGAGAAGCACAGCCTTCCTCTGTGACTAGACAGCCTGACAGCCTGCAAAGACTCAAATCATATTAAAACCACACTGATATTCTTTGGTGGTGAAAATAGTGGCAGTATACTTTTTAAACATTTTCAGATACATCAATGTCCTGAAACCTGCCATATCTATTCATAAATGGATGTTTCATTATTTGAAATGACAAATTATCAAAGTGTTAATTGTAGAGAGAAAAATATATAGTACAAATATTATAGTAGACTGACCAGACCAGTTTAAAAAGCAGTATCAGTCAGAAGACAGACAGTGAGGTATCAGATTTAGATTGTATTGAGTAAACAGTCCACACCATATCTATAATGACAGTGAGGTATCAGATTTAGATTGTATTGAGTAAACAGTCCACACCATATCTATAATGACAGTGAGGTATCAGATTTAGATTGTATTGAGTATACAGTCCACACCATATCTATAATGACAGTGAGGTATCAGATTTAGATTGTATTGAGTAAACAGTCCACACCATATCTATAATGACAGTGAGGTATCAGATTTAGATTGTATTGAGTAAACAGTCCACACCATATCTATTTTGACAGTGAGGTATCAGATTTAGATTGTATTGAGTAAACAGTCCACACCATATCTATAATGACAGTGAGGTATCAGATTTAGATTGTATTGAGTAAACAGTCCACATCATATCTATAATGACAGTGAGGTATCAGATTTAGATTGTATTGAGTAAACAGTCCACATCATATCTATAATGACAGTGAGGTATCAGATTTAGATTGTATTGAGTATACAGTCCACACCATATCTATAATGACAGTGAGGTATCAGATTTAGATTGTATTGAGTAAACAGTCCACATCATATCTATAATGACAGTGAGGTATCAGATTTAGATTGTATTGAGTATACAGTCCACACCATATCTATAATGACAGTGAGGTATCAGATTTAGATTGTATTGAGTAAACAGTCCACATCATATCTATAATGACAGTGAGGTATCAGATTTAGATTGTATTGAGTATACAGTCCACACCATATCTATTTTGACAGTGAAACTAACATTTTAAATGTGTCTCTATACTCCAACATTTTGGATTTCAGATCAAATGTTTCATATGAGGTGACAGTATATAATGTCACCTTTTATTTGAGGGTATTTTAATACATATCTGTTTCACCGTTTAGAAATTAAAACACTTTATGTATCTAGTCCCCCTATTTGAAGAAGTCAGAAGTATTCTGACCAATTCACTTATAGTGTATTAAAGTGGTCAAAAGTATAGTATTTAGTCCCATACTCTTTGTACACAATGACTACATCAAGCCTGTGACTGCCATGATTGAGACAGATCATAAATTAATCTTGAATAATGAGTGAGAGAGATACAGAGGCTACAACAAAACATGCTAACATCTCACCATTACCAATAACAGAGACTACAACAAAACATGCTAACCTCTCACCATTACCAATAACAGAGATTACAACAAAACATGCTAACCTCTCACCATTACCAATAACAGAGACTACAACAAAACATGCTAACCTCTCACCATTACCAATAACAGAGACTACAACAAAACATGCTAACCTCTCACCATTACCAATAACAGAGATTACAACAAAACATGCTAACCTCTCACCATTACCAATAACAGAGGCTACAACAAAACATACTAACATCTCACCATTACCAATAACAGAGATTACAACAAAACATGCTAACATCTCACCATTAATAATAACAGAGGCTACAACAAAACATGCTAACCTCTCACCATTACCAATAACAGAGACTACAACAAAACATGCTAAACTCTCACCATTACCAATAACAGAGACTACAACAAAACATGCTAACCTCTCACTATTACCAATAAAAGAGGCTACAACAAAACATGCTAACCTCTCACCAATAACAGAGGCTACAACAAAACATGCTAACCTCTCACCATTACCAATAACAGAGGATACAACAAAACATGCTAACCTCTCACCATTACCAATAACAGAGGACACAACAAAACATACTAACCTCTCACCATTACCAATAACAGAGGCTACAACTAAACATGCTAACATCTCACCAATAACAGAGGCTACAACAAAACATGCTAACCTCTCACCATTACCAATAACAGAGGCTACAACAAAACATGCTAACCTCTCACCATTACCAATAACAGAGACTACAACAAAACATGCTAACCTCTCACCATTACCAATAACAGAGACTACAACAAAACATGCTAACCTCTCACCATTACCAATAACAGAGACTACAACAAAACATGCTAACCTCTCACCATTACCAATAACAGAGATTACAACAAAACATGCTAACCTCTCACCATTACCAATAACAGAGGCTACAACAAAACATACTAACCTCTCACCATTACCAATAACAGAGACTACAACAAAACATGCTAACCTCTCACCATTAAAAATAACAGAGGCTACAACAAAACATGCTAACCTCTCACCATTACCAATAACAGAGACTACAACAAAACATGCTAAACTCTCACCATTACCAATAACAGAGACTACAACAAAACATGCTAACCTCTCACTATTACCAATAACAGAGGCTACAACAAAACATGCTAACCTCTCACCAATAACAGAGGCTACAACAAAACATACTAACCTCTCACCATTACCAATAACAGAGACTACAACAAAACATGCTAACCTCTCACCATTACCAATAACAGAGGACACAACAAAACATACTAACCTCTCACCATTACCAATAACAGAGGCTACAACTAAACATGCTAACATCTCACCAATAACAGAGGCTACAACAAAACATGCTAACCTCTCACCATTACCAATAACAGAGGCTACAACAAAACATGCTAACCTCTCACCATTACCAATAACAGAGACTACAACAAAACATGCTAACCTCTCACCATTACTAATAACAGAGGCTACAACAAAACATGCTAACCTCTCACCATTACCAATAACAGAGACTACAACAAAACATGCTAACCTCTCACCATTAAACTCAAATAAAAGGTGACCTTCTGTAATGTCACCTAGTATGAAACAGTGTATCTCAAATCCAAAATGCTGGATCATAGCGCCACATTTAAAACTATAATCTTCACTGTCCAAACACATATGGTGTGGACTATGTGTGTCTGGTAAACACATGTGGATCTGGTGAACAGTTATCACTTGTTGACCAACTCCTGGAATACTGACCTCAGAGTCTCCAGTTTACAGTGGGGATTCCCCAGTCCAGCAGAGAGCAGCTTCACTCCTGAATCCTTCAGGTCATTGTAGCTCAGGTCCAGCTCTCTCAGGTGTGAGGGGTTTGACCTCAGAGCTGAGACCAGAGAAGCACAGCCTTCCTCTGTGACTAGACAGCCTGACAGCCTGACAAAGAGATCATCATGACTTCACAAACACTCTGTTAATTTAACACCAGTAGTGTAGAAGGACAATGGCAGATGCATTTGGTTTATTCTCCCAAACAACATATAGATTCATCTTCCGTCTCCTAGAATTGTCTGGTCATAATGTTATACTAAAGTAAACATCAATGAATTTATTGAATATGTTATTCAATATAATATTATACACATATTATAAAACATATTTCTCTCTAAATGTATTATTTCTTCCTGATGATTAGTTCTTATATGTCATTTTATTTACTCACAGAACAGCTCTGGAGGCTTTGACCACTGGCAGCAGCCTCAGAAGACCTTCCTCTGATCTGGAATATTTCTTCAGGTCAAACACATCCAGCTCCTTTTCTGAAGTCAGCAACACAAAGACCAGAGCTGACCACTGTGCAGGTGACAGGTTGGGTTTTGAGAGACTTCCTGATCTCAGGAAGCTTTGGATCTCTTCCACTAGAGAATGGTCATTCAGTTCATTCAGACAGTGGAACAGATTGATGCTCCTCTCTGGAGAGGGATTCTCCCTGATCTTCTCCTTGATGTACTTGACTGTTTCTTCATGGCTCTGTGAGCTGCTTCTTGTCTTTGTCAGTAGACCTCGTAAGTGCTTCTGATTGGACTCCAGTGAGAGGCCCAGAAGGAAGCGGAGGAAAAGGTCCAGGTTTCCCGTCTCACTTTGTAAGGCTTTATCCACAGCATTCTTGTAGACAGTAACTTTAGGCTTGTCTCTGAACAGCGCAGAAAGGTTCCTGGACGTTGATTGTGGTTCGGCCATTAGATTCTCATTGTTGTTGATGAATGAGAGGAACACATATACAGCAGCCAGAAACTCCTGAATGCTCAGATGAACAAAGCAGTACACCTTGTCCTGGTACAGCACACATTCCTCTTTAAAGAGCTGTGTGCACAATCCTGAGTACACTGAGGCTTCATTGACATCAATGCCAGCCTCTTTCAGGTCTTCTTCATAGAAAATCAGATTGCCATTCACAAGTTGTTGAAAAGCCAGTTTTCCCAGTGACAGAATGCTCTCTTTATTCCAGTGTGGACCTGTCTCTTCTTTCCCAAGATACTTCTCCTTCTTCTGTTTGGTATGAAATTCCACAAGGTGTGTGTACATCTCAGTCAGAGTCTTGGGCATCTCTTCTCTCTTATGTTTCAGGATGTGTTCAAGGACTGTTGCAGAAATCCAACAGAAGACTGGAATGTGGCACATGATGTGGAGGCTCCTTGATGTCTTTATGTGTGAGATGATTCTGCTGGCCAGGTCCTCATCACTGAATCGCTTCCTGAAGTACTCCTCCTTCTGTGGGTCATTGAACCCTCGTACCTCTGTCACCTGGTCAACACACCCTGAAGGGATCTTATTGGCTGCTGCAGGTCGGGTAGTTATCCAGAGGAGAGCAGAGGGAAGTAGATTTCCCTTGATGAGATTTGTCAGCAGAACATCCACTGAGGTTGACTCTGTGACGTCCCAACAGATCTTGTTCTTCTGGAAGTCTAGGGGCAGTCGGCACTCATCCAGACCATCAAAGATGAACAGAACTTTGTACTTGTCGTAGTTGGAGATTCCTGATTGTTTAGTTTCCTTTGAGAAGTGATTGAGAAGTTCAATAAAAGTGTGTGTGTCCTTTTTCATCGAATTCAGCTCCCGAAAAGGGAATGAAAATACAAATTGGACATCCTGATTTGCTTTTCCTTCAGCCCAGTCCAGAATGAACTTCTGCACAGAGACTGTTTTTCCAATGCCAGCGACTCCCTTTGTCAGCACAGTTCTGATAGGTTTGTCTTGTCCAGTTAAGGGTTTGAAGATGTCGTTACATTTGATTGCAGTCTCTGGTCTTGCTTGTTTCCTGGTTGTTGTCTCAATCTGTCTCAGCTCATGTTCATTATTGACCTCTCCTGTTCCACCCTCTGTGATGTAGAGCTCTGTGTAGATCTTATTGAGAAGTGTTGGGTTTCCTTGTTTAGCGATCCCCTCAAATACACATTGAAACTTCTTCTTTAGATTCGATTTGAGTTCACGTTGGCAAATCACAGCAAGCTCATCTGAATCTAGAAATAACACAGAGGATATTAATATTATGTCTGTTTTAATGCCTACAGTATTGTAGGACTGTTATAAAGTTTTACATTATAATAATTTATTCTCTTAACTCTTATACATTCTCTTATATACAGTGGGGAGAACAAGTATTTGATACACTGCCGATTTTGCAGGTTTTCCTACTTACAAAGCATGTAGAGGTCTGTAATTTTTATCATAGGTACACTTCAACTGTGAGAGACTGAATCTAAAACAAAAATCCAGAAAATCACATTGTATGATTTTTAAGTAATTAATTAGCATTTTATTGCATGACATAAGTATTTGATACATCAGAAAAGCAGAACTTAATATTTGGTACAGAAACCTTTGTTTGCAATTACAGAGATCAGACGTTTCCTGTAGTTCTTGACCAGGTTTGCACACACTGCAGCAGGGATTTTGGCCCACTCCTCCATACAGACCTTCTCCAGATCCTTCAGGTTTCGGGGCTGTCGCTGGGCAATACGGACTTTCAGCTCCCTCCAAAGATTTTCTATTGGGTTCAGGTCTGGAGACTGGCTAGGCCACTCCAGGACCTTGAGATGCTTCTTACGGAGCCACTCCTTAGTTGCCCTGGCTGTGTGTTTTGGGTCGTTGTCATTCTGGAAGACCCAGCCACGACCCATCTTCAATGCTCTTACTGAGGGAAGGAGGTTGTTGGCCAAGATCTTGCGATACATGGCCCCATCCATCCTCCCCTCAATACGGTGCAGTCGTCCTGTCCCCTTTGCAGAAAAGCATCCCCAAAGAATGATGTTTCCACCTCCATGCTTCACAGTTGGGATGGTGTTCTTGGGGTTGTACTCATCCTTCTTCTTCCTCCAAACACAGCGAGTGGAGTTTAGACCAAAAAGCTCTATTTTTGTCTCATCAGACCACATGACCTTCTCCCATTCCTCCTCTGGATCATCCAGATGGTCATTGGCAAACTTCAGACGGGCCTGGACATGCGCTGGCTTGAGCAGGGGGACCTTGCGTGCGCTGCAGGATTTTAATCCATGACGGCGTAGTGTGTTACTAATGGTTTTCTTTGAGACTGTGGTCCCAGCTCTCTTCAGGTCATTGACCAGGTCCTGCCGTGTAGTTCTGGGCTGATCCCTCACCTTCCTCATGATCATTGATGCCCCACGAGGTGAGATCTTGCATGGAGCCCCAGACCGAGGGTGATTGACCGTCATCTTGAACTTCTTCCATTTTCTAATAATTGCGCCAACAGTTGTTGCCTTCTCACTAAGCTGCTTGCCTATTGTCCTGTAGCCCATCCCAGCCTTGTGCAGGTCTACAATTTTATCCCTGATGTCCTTACACAGCTCTCTGGTCTTGGCCATTGTGGAGAGGTTGGAGTCTGTTTGATTGAGTGTGTGGACAGGTGTCTTTTATACAGGTAACGAGTTCAAACAGGTGCAGTTAATACAGGTAATGAGAGGAGAACAGGAGGGTGTCTTAAAGAAAAACTAACAGGTCTGTGAGAGCCGGAAATCTTACTGGTTGGTAGGTGATCAAATACTTATGTCATGCAATAAAATGCAATTTAATTACTTAAAAATCATACAATGTGATTTTCTGGATTTTTGTTTTAGATTCCGTCTCTCACAGTTGAAGTGTACCTATGATAAAAATTACAGACCTCTAAATGCTTTGTAAGTAGGAAAACCTGCAAAATCGGCAGTGTATCAAATACTTGTTCTCCCCACTGTATTATATATTCTCTTCTTACAGAGGCTGTATAAATGTGTTTTCATAATGCATTACAGACTGAATATATTATTATTGATGGTATTATTCATGTTGTCTCTCTCTCTCCCTTGCAGTCTCTCTCTCGCTCTCTCTCTCTCTCTCTTTTCATTGACAGTCGACCTTTAGTTAAGGCTGCTACAATATCATTGAGTTACACAGCTACTTTAGCTGTACTTTAGCTACAGCTTTTAAATGTTATAAAACATCATTCAACATGAGGCAGACAGCTCTTACATTTCTCTAGTGTGTCAGCAAGCTCCTTCTGGTTCATTTTCCTCAGGATGTGCAGTGTGATCTTCAGAGCCCCCTCTCTGGCACTGCTCTCCTGCTTCTCATCTTCAGCATCCACCACTTCCTTATCCTGCTTCTGACTCTCAAAGCCTTCTGGGAGTTCTGGACTAAGAATCCTCTTGAACATCTTCAGCTCGTTCTTCACAAATGTCATAATATTCTCTTCAAGCATCTGAAATAAATCAAGTAAATAAGTAAATAAGCAAGAGACAAAATGCTTTCTCATTAACACATCAATGAATGATTGACAGATCAACTTTACTTGAGGTAAACAAAAACAAATGTACATAACAGGACCACATACACTGAATATGGAGGCCAGGTCTGTTTGATGACTCTGGGAAGACTGACCACTGAGAATCTCTGACTCTGATCTCTCCTGTTGGTTTCTGTGGACAAAACATGAGATTACATCTCCTCATCCAGGGAGTACACACACACACACACACACGCACCAACACACACACACACACACACACACACACACACACACACACACACACACACACACACACACACACACACACACACACACACACACAGGGAGGGAGGGAATATTGTGTTTGTTTTAGGACTATGAAAATGGACAAAAGGATTAGCCTATAGATTATGAAAATAACAAAAAGAAATGGGAAAATGGGAGAGGAGAAATGACTAGAGACAGTGTTGTTTAACTCACTGACCATGACCCATGAGTTCTTCTTACCTTTGTTCAGTAGAAAAGTCTCCCTCTCTAAAGTTTATAGGTTGACCCATAGACCAGTCACTCTTCATGGACACACAGCTGGGTACAGGGGAGGCTGGTCTCTCCTGCTTGATTGGTCTTCAACACAACAGAGACAAACATTACATCTCTCATCTACTCTGAGCTCAGATGGGGAAACATAAGAAGAGTTTCATTCCAAAACACTATATATCCATTTTCAGAAATCTTTGTAAATTTGCTTTTATTATTTCAAGAAATAATCAATAAATTGCTGTGTTAACCATAATGTGATTTTTTATTATCTAATAATGGCATGTATTTGTTTATTGATTATAATCTATCACTTGATGGTTTCATTTCAAATAGACAAATAATCATGTTTTTTTTTGCTAATTGCTATATATCTGTCTCACTCTCAGAGAAATCAGTAGTACTGCTAGGTTTTACACAGTAATAATATATATCTGCCTCACTCTCAGAGAAATCAGTAGTACTGCTAGGTTTTACACAGTCAACAAATATCTACATTTTTTATAAAGATAGGTACAAATGATACATTTGTGACATCAATATAAAAAAAAATTATAACGTAAAAGATTAAATCCAGTAACATTAGATCTGTATGTAAAACATTTACTTTTGAATTCTGCAGATGTTTTTATCCAGGACCTGGTTTCAAAAGCATCTTGTTCTTAAAGCTACGTTCATCGTTATAATTCTTCATTAAATCTCTAAGCTGTTTCCCAAAACCATTGTTATTAACGTGGAACAGCTAAGTGAGTCGTTAAATGCTTTTTTGCCTTTCCGCATCAATTTATTCACAGACCTCATCTAAACATAGAATCACATGGTTTATCAGTCTCTCTGTGACCACCGATAACTTCAGAACAAATTTGACTACAAATACAAAACTACAAATGTATTTGCATTTGACAGAAATAAGTGACGTATAAAATGATGCTTCAAAATGAAAACCAAGATGACTGCATTTAAATATACAGTAGGCTATAGTCCTATTACAATCATATGGAAATACATTTAAAGTTCAATATATTGAGTTCTATTTTGCTACTTGTAGGCTACTGTCTGTAATATGTCTCAATATATTTCATGATGTGAATGACCACAATTATGTGTCAAATCTGTGATTTAGAGCATTTTTATTGGGTAAGCATTAGAATAAGCCTCCTCAATATTTGCAGCCATAGGTGATAATATTTCTCTAGGTGCTGATCCGTGGTCAGTATTGTGAAATAATTATAATGTTAAAAACCTCTTAGCGCTAGGGGTCAGAATGTTTTTTATTTTTAAATAACGTACCCAACATAAACTGACATTTTCTCTGGCCCAGATCATAGAATATGCATATAATTTACAGAGTAGGATAGAAAACACTCCAAAGTTTCCAAAACTGTCAAAATATGTCTGTGAAAAAAAGCGAAATCCTGAGAAAAAGTAACCCGGAAGTGATATTTAAAAAAATATATATTTGTTTCTTGATCTGTCTAACCTCCATTTAAAGGGGTATCAACCAGATTCTTTTTCCAATGGCTTCCTCAGGCTGTGACCAGGCTTGAGACATAGTTTCAGGCTTTTATTTTGAAAAATTAGCGAGATGTTTCAAAAGAGGTCAGGTGTCCTCTGAACGCTGACCTGTTCACCAGACGTGATACCTTGTAGTGCTGCTGACCCAGTTTCTACTGGTCTGACTGAGGATATGAACTCTGACCTGTTCACCAGACGTGATACCTTGTAGTGCTGCTGATCCAGTTTCTACTGGTCTGACTGAGGATATGAACTCTGACCTGTTCACCAGACGTGATACCTTGTAGTGCTGCTGATCCAGTTTCTACTGGTCTGACTGAGGATATGGAACCCTGACCTGTTCACCAGACGTGCTACCTTGTAGTGCTGCTGATCCAGTTTCTACTGGTCTGACTGAGGATATGGAACCCTGACCCTGTTCACAGGACGATACCTTGTCCCAAACCTGCTGTTTTGACTCTCTCTGACTGACTCCGACTGACTCTGACTCTCTCTGACTGACTGACTCTCTTTGACTGACTCTGACTCTCTCTGACTGACTCTGACTCTCTCTGACTGACTCTGACTCTCTCTGACTGACTCTGACTCTCTCTGACTGACTCTGACAGACTCTGACTCTCTCTGACAGACTCTGACTCTCTCTGACAGACTCTGACAGACTCTGACAGACTCTGACTCTCTCTGACTACCTCTGACTCGGACTACCTCTGACTCGGACTACCTCTGACTCTTCTCTGACTGACTCTGACTACCTCTGACTCTCTCTGACTCGGACTACCTCGGACTACCTCGGACTACCTCTGACTGACTCTGACAGACTTTGACTACCTCTGACTACCTCTGACTACCTCTGACTACCTCTGACTACCTCTGACTACCTCTGTCTCTGACTACCTCTGACTGACTCTGACTCTGACTACCTCTGACTCTGACTACCTCTGACTCTGACTACCTCTGACTGACTCTGACTCTGACTACCTCTGACTCTGACTACCTCTGACTCTGACTACCTCTGACTCTGACTACCTCTGACTGACTGACTCTCTCTGACTGACTGACTCTCTCTCTCTCTCTGAAGGCTCGGCTATGAAAAGCCAACTGACATTTACTCCTGAGGTGCTGACCTGTTGCAAACACTATAGCCGCTGTGATTATTATTTGACCCTGCTGGTCAACAATTAATATTTCAACATCTTGAAGAACGATCTAGCCTTAATGGCCATGTACTCTTACAATCTCACCCCCAGCACAGACAGAAGAGGACTGGCCACACCTCAGAACCTGGTTCCTCTCTAGGTTTTTTCCTAGGATCCTGCCTTTCTGGGGAGTTTTAACTAGCCATCGTGCTTCAACATCTGAACATGATCTGTTCAGCATGAGACGACCGTTAGCCCCAACGACGTGTTTCTGCCAATGAGCTTCAAATCAAAATGTATTTCTCACATGCGCCGAATACAACAGGTGTACACTTTAGACATGCAATGCTTACTTACGAGCCCCTTCCCAACAATGCAGTTAAAAAGTAAGAACAATTAGATAAATAAAAAAAGGAAAAGTAAAACAATAAAATAACAATAATGAGACTATAAGGAGTACCAGTACTGAGTCAATGTGCAGGGGTACCAGGTACTTGAGGTAATAATGAGACTATAAGGAGTACCAGTACTGAGTCAATGTGCAGGGTACGATGTAGTTGAGGTAATAATGAGACTATAAGGAGTACCAGTACTGAGTCAATGTGAAGGGGTACCAGGTAGTTGAGGTAATAATGAGGCTATAAGGAGTACCAGTACTGAGTCAATGTGCAGGGGTACCAGGTAGTTGAGGTAATAATGAGACTATAAGGAGTACCAGTACTGAGTCAATGTGCAGGGGTACCAGGTAGTTGAGGTAATAATGAGACTATAAGGAGTACCAGTACTGAGTCAATGTGCAGGGTACCAGGTAGTTGAGGTAATAATGAGACTATAAGGAGTACCAGTACTGAGTCAATGTGCAGGGTACCAGGTAGTTGAGGTAATAATGAGGCTATAAGGAGTACCAGTACTGAGTCAATGTGCAGGGTACCAGGTAGTTGAGGTAATAATGAGACTATAAGGAGTACCAGTACTGAGTCAATGTGCAGGGTACCAGGTAGTTGAGGTAATAATGAGACTATAAGGAGTACCAGTACTGAGTCAATGTACAGGGGTACCAGGTAGTTGAGGTAATAATGAGACTATAAGGAGTACCAGTACTGAGTCAATGTGCAGGGTACCAGGTAGTTGAGGTAATAATGAGGCTATAAGGAGTACCAGTACTGAGTCAATGTGCAGGGGTACCAGGTAGTTGAGGTAATAATGAGACTATAAGGAGTACCAGTACTGAGTCAATGTGCAGGGTACCAGGTAGTTGAGGTAATAATGAGACTATAAGGAGTACCAGTACTGAGTCAATGTGCAGGGGTACCAGGTAGTTGAGGTAATAATGAGGCTATAAGGAGTACCAGTACTGAGTCAATGAGCAGGGGTACCAGATAGTTGAGGTAATAATGAGACTATAAGGAGTACCAGTACTGAGTCAATGTGCAGGGATACCAGGTAGTTGAGGTAATAATGAGACTATAAGGAGTACCAGTACTGAGTCAATGTGCAGGGATACCAGGTAGTTGAGGTAATAATGAGGCTATAAGGAGTACCAGTACTGAGTCAATGTGCAGGGGTACCAGGTAGTTGAGGTAATAATGAGACTATAAGGAGTACCAGTACTGAGTCAATGTGCAGGGGTACCAGGTAGTTGAGGTAATAATGAGGCTATAATTGAGGTAATATGTACATGTAGGTAGGGGTAAAAGTGACTAGGCAATCAGGATAGAGATTACATCTCCCATTCCAGGGAGTACATACACACACACACACACACACACACACACACACACACACACACACACACACACACACACACACACACACACAGGGAGGGAATGTGGTGTTTGCTAAATATTGTTTTAGGACTTTGAAAATGGGCATAAGGATTAGCCTATGGATTATGAAAACAACAAAAAGAAATGGGAAAATGGGAGAGGAGAAATGACTAAAGACAGTGTTGTTTAACTCACTGACCATGACCCATGAGTTCTTCTTACCTTTGTTCAGTAGAAATGTCTCCCTCTCTAAACATTATAGGACGACCCATAGACCAGTCACTCTTCATGGACACACAGCTGGGTACAGGGGAGGCTGGTCTCTCCTGCTTGATTGGACTTCAACACAACAGAGACAAACATTACATCTCTCATCTACTCTGAGCTCAGATGGGGAAACATAAGAGTTTCATTCCAAAAAGCTATATATCCATTTTCAGAAATGTTCGTAAATTAGCTTTTATTGTTTATTAAAGAAGTTATGTTTATGCTAAGTTATGTTTATATTTTTTTGCTAAATGAGGAGATGGCACGTGGGTACCTGCTTCTATAAACCAATGAGGAGATGGCACGTGGGTACCTGCTTCTATAAACCAATGAGGAGATGGCACGTGGGTACCTGCTTCTATAAACCAATGAGGAGATGGCACGTGGGTACCT
Organism: Salvelinus namaycush; assembly: GCF_016432855.1. Classification (NCBI taxonomy): domain Eukaryota; kingdom Metazoa; phylum Chordata; class Actinopteri; order Salmoniformes; family Salmonidae; genus Salvelinus; species Salvelinus namaycush. The sequence goes on along the minus strand of NW_024061717.1, from coordinate 752 downwards.
GCTTCTATAAACCAATGAGGAGATGGCAGGTGGGTACCTGCTTCTATAAACCAATGAGATGGCACGTGGGTACCTGCTTCTATAAACCAATGAGATGGCACGTGGGTACCTGCTTCTATAAACCAATGAGGAGATGCACGTGGGTACCTGCTTCTAATAACCAATGAGGAGATGGCACATGGGTACCTGCTTCTATAAACCAATGAGGAGATGGCACATGGGTACCTGCTTCTATAAACCAATGAGGAGATGGCACGTGGGTACCTCATAAACCAATGAGGAGATGCAGAGCGAACTGCGTCACAAATAGAACTGACTTCTAGACGCTCGTTGGCGCGTGTGAGCAGTGTGTCATTTTTAATAACGAAATTCATTTAGCGACGCGAGCGTTGTAGTCAGCCTCGCTAAAAGGCTGGTGTCGTTACTCTGCCTTCTCCGGGGGCATGTTGAGGTAAATTTACTAACCGGGAGGGTTGAATTATGTAATTTATTGGTGGGCTGGAAGACGCACTCTTGTCTTTTCTATTCCGAGGTTGTTTACTCACAATATCAGATATTAAGATGTTTTTTATAATGAATGTATACTGAGGTTGAGGCTCTGACTAGTGATTATTTACCCGGTGTTCAATACCTGCTATTGAGGCGCCCTGAAAATAATATTCAAAAGATTGGTCCTTGGACACAGAGGGGTTAAACACTAAAGTTTCCGTCCATCTAGTGAAGAGAGGAGAACCGGACAGAGGTAGCCAGCA
>NW_024061716.1:36158-97653 GCF_016432855.1 Salvelinus namaycush | reverse complement strand
GATGTAGTTGACTCTGGTCAAGAGATGAGTAGATTATAGAGAATAGTGGTGGCTGTCGTCATCGACCAGCAACACTTCAACTCAACATGGCACCGTAGCAGTCAGCACTTCCTCATTTCAGATGTTTTCATCATTTAGAGTCATAATAATAATGATGACGAAGGACAACAATAAACATGTAACTTTTCTCCTCTTTTAATTCAGTCTGTAGTGACGACATGTCCTCCGTCACTTTATTCTCCTCAAACAAACAGAGAGAAAATAAACACGTTTACATTTCATCTTCTCTTTGGGGTAACGTCTCACAGGGCACCCTATTCCCTACGTAGTGCACTACTTTAGACCAGAGCCCTGTGGCACCCTATTCCCTACGTAGTGCACTACTTTAGACCAGAGCCCTGTGGCACCCTATTCCCTACGTAGTGCACTACTTTAGACCAGAGCCCTATGGCACCCTATTCCCTACGTAGTGCACTACTTTAGACCAGAGTGTCAATAAGAAGTAGTGCACTACTTTAGACCAGAGTGTCAATAAGAAGTAGTGCACTACTTTAGACCAGAGTGTCAATAAGAAGTAGTGCACTACTTTAGACCAGAGTGTCAGTGGCTTTGATAGGAAGTAGTGCACTACTTTAGACCAGAGTGTCAATAAGAAGTAGTGCACTACTTTAGACCAGAGTGTCAGTGGCTTTGATAGGAAGTAGTGCACTACTTTAGACCAGAGTGTCAATAAGACGTAGTGCACTACTTTAGACCAGAGTGTCAATAAGAAGTAGTGCACTACTTTAGACCAGAGTGTCAATAAGAAGTAGTGCACTACTTTAGACCAGAGTGTCAGTGGCTTTGATAGGAAGTAGTGCACTACTTTAGACCAGAGTGTCAATAAGAAGTAGTGCACTACTTTAGACCAGAGTGTCAATAAGAAGTAGTGCACTACTTTAGACCAGAGTGTCAATAAGAAGTAGTGCACTACTTTAGACCAGAGTGTCAATAAGAAGTAGTGCACTACTTTAGACCAGAGTGTCAATAAGAAGTAGTGCACTACTTTAGACCAGAGTGTCAATAAGACGTAGTGCACTACTTTAGACCAGAGTGTCAATAAGAAGTAGTGCACTACTTTAGACCAGAGTGTCAGTGGCTTTGATAGGAAGTAGTGCACTACTTTAGACCAGAGTGTCAATAAGAAGTAGTGCACTACTTTAGACCAGAGTGTCAATAAGAAGTAGTGCACTACTTTAGACCAGAGTGTCAGTGGCTTTGATAGGAAGTAGTGCACTACTTTAGACCAGTGTCAATAAGAAGTAGTGCACTACACAGGGAACAGGGCACCATTTGAGACGCTGCACCAAAACATAGTTACACTGTGTTAGAAGTGTACAAAAACAACACAGAAATCCTACACTTTTGGCATGAGGATAAAGCCCAGCTTTTTAAGCCAGAGGGGCGTAAGGCAGTAACTTTCCTTCATCAATTATATTATTACATAAACAAAATGTCGTTCATCTATTGAATCCTTTTTGGTTATAGTTCGTTGTAGTTTTCACACAGGGGCTGTTGTTGTATAAATAGGACCATAATGTGCACTTTCAAACATTCACATATATATAAAAATAAAAAAAACAGTTTCACTTAAGACTACAGCCACAGAAGACATCACCATGGAAACTGGGCCACAGTGAGAGATGGAAGCCATTTTGGATCTGTTTAACAAAGGGTCCTCATGTCCTTCAGGGGTACCTACGGATTATGCCTGATTGAAAAAGAGTTTTTAACTTCAAAATTATTTTTTACCACAGCGATCAATTAAATTAGATATAAACTCAGTATGAGTTGTAAATTAAATTGGTTAGCGATTAAGGTGCATTTACAATGTGGCTGTAACACTGTTGGTAGTCAGCTGTTAGAAACATTACGATAGATAGTTACTGGTCAGTTAGAGACAGTAGGATAGATAGATACTGGTCAGTTAGAGACAGTAGGATAGATACTGGTCAGTTAGAGACAGTAGGATAGATAGTTACTGGTCAGTTAGAGACAGTAGGATAGATAGATACTGGTCAGTTAGAGACAGTAGGATAGATAGTTACTGGTCAGTTAGAGACAGTAGGATAGATAGTTACTGGTCAGTTAGAGACAGTAGGATAGTTACTGGTCAGTTAGAGACAGTAGGATAGATAGTTACTGGTCAGTTAGAGACAGTAGGATAGATAGATACTGTTCAGTTAGAGACAGTAGGATAGATAGTTACTGGTCAGTTAGAGACAGTAGGATAGATAGATACTGGTCAGTTAGAGACAGTAGGATAGATAGTTACTGGTCAGTTAGAGACAGTAGGATAGTTACTGGTCAGTTAGAGACAGTAGGATAGTTACTGGTCAGTTAGAGACAGTAGGATAGATAGTTACTGGTCAGTTAGAGACAGTAGGATAGTTACTGGTCAGTTAGAGACAGTAGGATAGATAGTGGTCAGTTAGAGACAGTAGGATAGTTACTGGTCAGTTAATAGATAGTGGTCATAAGATCTGCCTGGGCAAAAACAAGGGATGAAATAACCATGTCAAAGGGTGTGAAAGGAAACTTTTAAAGTATTTTAACACAGACTGAGTAACACAGACTGAGTAACACAGACTGAGTCACACAGACTGAGTCACACAGACGGAGTCACACAGACGGAGTCACACAAACGGAGTCACACAGACTGAGTCACACAGACTGAGTCACACAGACTGAGTCACACAGACGGAGTAACACAGACGGAGTAACACAGACTGAGTAACACAGACGGAGTAACACAGACTGAGTAACACAGACTGAGTCACACAGACTGAGTCACACAGACTGAGTCACACAGACTGAGTCACACAGACGGAGTCACACAGACGGAGTAACACAGACGGAGTAACACAGACTGAGTCACACAGACTGAGTCACACAGACTGAGTCACACAGACTGAGTCACACAGACTGAGTAACACAGACTGAGTCACACAGACTGAGTCACACAGACTGAGTAACACAGACTGAGTAACACAGACGGAGTCACACAGACGGAGTCACACAGACGGAGTCACACAGACGGAGTAACACAGACGGAGTCACACAGACGGAGTCACACAGACTGAGTCACACAGACTGAGTCACACAGACTGAGTCACACAGACTGAGTAACACAGACTGAGTAACACAGACTGAGTAACACAGACTGAGTAACACAGACGGAGTAACACAGACGGAGTCACACAGACGGAGTAACACAGACTGAGTAACACAGACGGAGTCACACAGACGGAGTCACACAGACTGAGTAACACAGACTGAGTAACACAGACTGAGTAACACAGACGGAGTAACACAGACGGAGTAACACAGACTGAGTAACACAGACGGAGTAACAGTGTGAAGACCGTACAGTCTTAAGGTGCCCACTAGTTGCCTGGCTACCCTCCACACTGAGCAAGTCTCAAACAGCCAGGTTGTTCTCTGACCAGTCAGTCAGTCAGTCAGTCAGTCAGTCAGTCAGTCAACTACAACACAACTCAGCACAGTAACGTTACTGTAACTGGGCCAACACGTCACCATGGAAACACAGAAGCACGCAGTCCAACCTTCCTATTAGCAGTCAAAGCTTTTCTTTTTTTTTTTTAAACGGCGTTAAGGTCATTTAAAAAAAATAAACTATTGTCTAAAGACTGTTTGAAGTGTTCGATGTATCGATTTAAAAAAGACATTTAAGAAGCACAGATACTGTACCAAACTGTTCCACGACATCTAGTAACTAACAACACTATGTTATAGTCAACTGGGGCCCAGAGTTATCCCTGATCATGTGACCTGACCAGGAGACACGCCAGGCTCTAGTTATAAGTCATTGGTTTTATTTAATGTCCCCTTGCAGAGGAAAGTGTTAAGCCACATAAATGTGAAATATGTACATTTCTAATGTATTGTGAGGAGACGGGTTAAGGGCCACCGTATAACCTACAGCGCCTTCGGAAAGTATTCAGACCCCTTGACTTCTTCCACATTTTGTTACATTAAGCCTTATTCTAACATGGATTCAATTGTTTCCCCCCCTCATCACAATGCCCCGTAATGACATCACAATACCCCATAATGACATCACAATACCCCATAATGACATCACAATGCCCCATAATGACAAAGCATGAACAGCTTTAAGACATTTTGGCAATAAAAAAAAAAAAATGTCCTACTGGAATATCACATTAACATAAGACCCTTTACAGCAATTACAGTCTTCTTGGGTATGACGCTACAAGCTTGGCACACCTGTATTTGGGGAGTTTCTCCCATTCTTCTCTGTAGATCCTTTCAAGCTCTGTCAGGTAGGACAGCTATTTTCAGGTCTCTCCAGAGATGTTAGATCGGGTTCAAGTCCAGGCTCTGGCTGGGTCACTCATGGACATTCAGAGACTTGTCCCGAAGCCACTCCTGCATTGTCTTGGCTGTATGCTTAGGGTCGTTGTCCTGTTGGAAGGTGAACCTTCACCCCAGTCTGAGGTCCTGAGCGCTCTGGAGTAGGTTTTCATCAAGGATCTCTCTGTACTTTGCTCCGTTCATCTTTCCCTCGATCTTGACTAGTCTCCCAGTCCCTGCTGCTGAAAAGATCCCCACAGCATGATGCTGCCACCACCGTGCTTCACTGTAGGGATGGTGCCAGGTTTCCTCTAGACGTGACGCTTGGCATTCAGGCCAAAGAGTTCAATCTTGGTTTCATCAGACCAGAGAATCTTGTTTCTCATGGTCTGAGAGTCCTTTTGGTGACTTTAATTCCTTTGACCTCATGGCTTGGTTTTTGCTCTGTCAACTGTGGGACCTTATATAGACAGGTGTGTGCCTTTCCAAATCATGTCCAATCAATTGAATTTACCACAGGTGGTCTCCAATCAAGTTATAGAAACATCTCAAGGATGATCAATGGAAACAGGATGCACCTGAACTCAATTCAGAGTCTCATAGCAAAGAGTCTGAATACTTATGTAGATAAGGTATTTCAGTTTTTTTATTTTTAATACATTTGCTAACATTTCTAAAAACCTGTTTTTGGTTCGTCACTATGGGGTATTGTGATGTCATTGTGGGGTTATTGTGATGTCATTCTGGGTTATTGTGATGTCATTCTGGGTTATTGTGATGTCATTCTGGGTTATTGTGATGTCATTCTGGGGTATTGTGATGTCATTCTGGGGTATTGTGATGTCATTCTGGGTTATTGTGATGTCATTCTGGGGTATTGTGATGTCATTCTGGGGTATTGTGATGTCATTCTGGGTTATTGTGATGTCATTCTGGGGTATTGTATGTAGATTGAAGAGGAACATTTTTTATTTAATCCATTTTCGAATATGGCTGTAATGAAACAAAACGTGGAAAACGTCAAGGGGTCTAAATACTTTACAAATGCACTGTATATAGTGAACACTACCCTATGGGCCCTGGTCAAAAGTAGTGCACTGTATATAGTGAACACTACCCTATGGGCCCTGGTCAAAAGTAGTGCACTATATAGGGAACACTACCCTATGGGCCCTGGTCAAAAGTAGTGCACTATATAGGGAACACTACCCTATGGGCCCTGGTCAAAAGTAGTGCACTATATAGGGAATAGGGTGGTTCATTCAAAAGGTGCACCAACGAAAAGGCAACTCCATATAAAAAAAATGGTCCCAGATCTGTTTGTGCTCTTGCCAGCTCCATTGATGTCATTGATGTGGGGCAAGACAGACAGGCTGTCTCTCAGACAGGCTGTCTCTCAGGCAGACTGTCTCTCAGGCAGACTGTCTCACAGACAGACTGTCTCTCAGGCAGGCTGTCTCTCAGGCAGGCTGTCTCTCAGGCAGACTGTCTCTCAGATTAGTCTATCCTCTCTCCTTCACATCCCTGTCCTCCTCTCCAAGCTAAGCTTCCAGCTTTAGCGTCGGACAATTCCCCTAATTCTCAGGTTTTCCAGAAAATCCCAACCCTCGACGATTACCGTAATCAGAGGGGGAATAAGCAGGAAACCCTGAGTTCTGCAACACTAGCCGGGTTTCAGCTTCAGGACGGTTCTGAATCTGAAGTTCTGTTTCAGAAAACGTTCCGAACATGGTTCCAATAGGAACACAACAGGGTTCCTATTGGAGCACAACAGGGTTCCATGAGGAAGTTGGGAGTCCACCCCCCCCACCCTAAAGAGACTCCATTTTCTAAAGCGATCGCCTCTATCAAATTGTCCCGTTTGACTCAGTCGGTAGAACATGGCACTTGCAACACCAGGGTGGTGGGTTGGATTCCCGCTGGGACCACCTATAGAACACACCCATAGCTTCTACACACTACTGTAAGTGTATGTTTGTAGCTTTGAGGCTTTTAACCCCTTAGATCTAATTAGCATAATAATAATAATAACAAAATCCCCATAAAAATCTGTCCGTTTAAGCTAGAGAGATCTGTTGTTTTGTATCCATCCGCCGATGTCTCACTTCTGTATCTGCAGTGAAAGAGCTCGAGCGGTGTTTGTTTCCCAACGGTTTGGCCCCAACAAGCGTCTTGGGACACGTCTGAAGTCATGACAAGCAGATCTGCCAACTTCTTGTCTGTAGCGTCCCAACAGTTTGGCCTACACACTAATCTGTTAGAAGGTGAGAGACTTTCACCAACATGTCGGTTTTGTTCTAGGTCTCCCACTGGCCTCAGAAAGACTTGTCTGAAGGTCCCCCACCCCCCCTCCCCGGTACCAGTTGAAAAGACAGGGCTTAGGCTGCAGAGGGTCAAAGGCAGTGAGTCTAGAGTCCACTAGACAGAGTACAGGTGATACCGTATAGACCCCTCAAATTATAAACTGGACCTCAAAGCCAATTCCACTGCTATTTTCCACTCTCTCTTAGATCTGGGAGTTTTTCCCTCCATGGTTCCCCTCTAATCAGAGACTGATTTACACCTGGGAGTTTTTCCTGGTTCCCCTCTAATCAGAGACTGATTTACACCTGGGAGTTTTTCCTGGTTCCCCTCTAATCAGAGACTGATTTAAACCTGGGAGTTTTTCCTGGTTCCCCTCTAATCAGAGACTGATTTACACCTGGGAGTTTTTCCTGGTTCCCCTCTAATCAGAGACTGATTTAAACCCGGGAGTTTTTCCCTCCATGGTTCCCCTCTAATCAGAGACTGATTTAGACCTGGGAGTTTTTCCTGGTTCCCCTCTAATCAGAGACTGATTTAAACCTGGGAGTTTTTCCTGGTTCCCCTCTAATCAGAGACTGATTTAGACCTGGGAGTTTTTCCTGGTTCCCCTCTAATCAGAGACTGATTTAAACCTGGGAGTTTTTCCTGGTTCCCCTCTAATCAGAGACTGATTTAAACATGGGAGTTTTTCCTGGTTCCCCTCTAATCAGAGACTGATTTAAACATGGGAGTTTTTCCTGGTTCCCCTCTAATCAGAGACTGATTTAAACATGGGAGTTTTTCCTGGTTCCCCTCTAATCAGACACTGATTTAAACCTGGGAGTTTTTCCCTCCGTGGTTCCCCTCTAATCAGAGACTGATTTAAACCTGGGAGTTTTTCCTACATGGTTCCCCTCTAATCAGAGACTGATTTAAACCAGGGAGTTTTCCCTCCATGTTTCCCCTCTAATCAGAGACTGATTTAAACCAGGGAGTTTTCCCCTCCATGTTTCCCCTCTAATCAGAGACTGATTTAAACCCGGGAGTTTTTCCCTCCATGGTTCCCCTCTAATCAGAGACTGATTTAGACCTGGGAGTTTTTCCTGGTTCCCCTCTAATCAGAGACTGATTTAAACCTGGGAGTTTTTCCTGGTTCCCCTCTAATCAGAGACTGATTTAAACCTGGGAGTTTTTCCTGGTTCCCCTCTAATCAGAGACTGATTTAAACCTGGGAGTTTTTCCTGGTTCCCCTCTAATCAGAGACTGATTTAAACCTGGGAGTTTTTCCTGGTTCCCCTCTAATCAGAGACTGATTTAAACATGGGAGTTTTTCCTGGTTCCCCTCTAATCAGAGACTGATTTAAACATGGGAGTTTTTCCTGGTTCCCCTCTAATCAGAGACTGATTTAAACATGGGAGTTTTTCCTGGTTCCCCTCTAATCAGACACTGATTTAAACCTGGGAGTTTTTCCCTCCGTGGTTCCCCTCTAATCAGAGACTGATTTAAACCTGGGAGTTTTTCCTACATGGTTCCCCTCTAATCAGAGACTGATTTAAACCAGGGAGTTTTCCCTCCATGTTTCCCCTCTAATCAAAGACTGATTTAAACCAGGGAGTTTTCCCCTCCATGTTTCCCCTCTAATCAGAGACTGATTTAGACTTGGGAGTTTTTCCTGGACATGATTTGAAACTCAACCCCTACCAGGAAGTGGTGTTTTAACAAGGAACCAAACGGGAACCCATTTGTCCAATAGAAACGGTTGTTTTAGTTGAAGCTGTTCTGATCTACAGCAGCGACGATACGATCCTCCAACCAGCAGCGACGATACGATCCTCCAACCAGCAGCGACGATACGATCCTCCAACCAGCAGCGACGATACGATCCTCCAACCAGAATTTATTGGGAAAAAAACCCAAAACTTCCGGTAAGTTCCCCAGGGAATTTCCCAATCCAACTCAACCCTAGCTACCAGGCCAGCCTACATCCAGATCGTAAGTCAGATGGCCGTTCTGCCAGCGTAGACAGGTGGTCTTGGGAGTGTTGGTACAGGTCGAAACGCTTGGCTCGTTAGCATTTAGCTAGCATCCACTATGGGAATTCTCTACTACTTTGTTAGCATACCGCTAATTTGGCTATTTTTTTAAATTATTTCCCCCCCATTAATTCACAATGCCCGGTAATACCGTATAGCTCCGGTATGGCACAACGATGGTATAAAAGGTATTAAAGTCTGAATACCGTTCACCCCCCCCCCCCCCCCCCCCCCTCTACAGTGATCACATCTATCACCTACCCAAGCCTACATCAGTGTGTTGGCCATGTTGCTGTTTTGCCAGCGCAGACATGTTGTCTTGGAGTGTTTGTACAGGTGGGACGACTGGCTGAAACGTTTGCCACACTTGAGGCAGGCGTAAGGTTTCTCCCCGGTGTGCACTCTGATGTGTTTCTTACAGTCGGTCAGGGTGAGGAAAGTCTTACAGCAGATTCTACAGGCGTACTTCCTGGCTCCTTCTACCACCAGGACGTTGTGTTCTGACAGGGCCTTCTTACACTTGGAGAGGACGTCCGCCGAGGCACGGGTCAGCTGGGGATGGGGGTGGGGGGCGGAGGAGGAGGAGGAGGTGGGGGGGCCTGACTCGTACCCCCCCGATCCGTTCAGAAGCAAGGGTCCCCCTTCCCCCAGACTGGAGGAAGACAGGGCGTCTTGGAGAACGACCCCGGTTTCTCCTCCTCCTCCCGTGTGGTCGTTTTTAGGTGCGATGCGGCGGTATCCAGGAAAACCCAGGGAGCCCCCTCTAGAGGCGCGGGCCAGGGAGTGCAGGCCCAGGCTGGAGCGCTGGAAGTCCAGAGAAAACGGGTCTGGAAACCCCCCTCCTCCTCTGGGGTTTCCCAGCCCGTCATGCAGGGGACGCAGGAAGAGCGAATCAGCGTCTGTAGAGAATCCCCCGAGACCGTCGCCACCCAGCAGGTGCAGGTGGTTGGCCGACCCGGGCCGGAGCATCGAGGCAGAGTTATTGGTCCCAGAGTGTTCCGGGCTCAGCAGGAAGCGATGTGCCGCTGCCATCGCCTCGCCGGTTGTCGTGTTGAGGTCGTCGTCCCCGACATCGACCCCCGCCCCTCCGCTTCCAAAGACCTTGGCGCCGAGGAAGCTAGAAATCCTAAAACCAGACTTCCCATTGAGATGGCTACTACAGCCAAAACCACCTCCACTCCCACCACCAAGACCTCCTTTCAGCAGGAGCTGGGAGCTGGGCCGGAGCGGCTGTTGGTCAGAGGAGGAGAGACTACGGTCACTGCTCTGTGGGCTCAGTTCTACCTTCTCCTCCTCTCCTCCTCCTCTACCTCCTCCAGGTCCCAGCTGGTCGCTACCCTGGATGGTGATGTCATCAGCTGGCTCTGGGGAGCTCAGAGGCTCACACTTAACCACCACCTGGAGGAGAGGAGGAGAGAAGGAGAGGAGATAGGAGGAGAGGAGATAGGAGGAGAGGAGGAGAGGATATAGGAGGAGAGGAGGAGAGGAGAGGAGATAGGAGGAGAGAAGGAGATGAGGAGAGGAGATAGGGAGAGGAGATAGGAGGAGAGAAGGAGATGAGGAGAGAGGAGATAGGAGGAAGAGAGGAGAAGAGGACAGAGAAGAGGAGGGGAGGAGATAGAAGAGGAGAGAGACGAGGATTAGTGGGGAGGAGTGAGAAGAGGAGGAGAGAGGAGTGAGAAGAGGAGATAAGGAGAGAGAAAAGGAGAGAGGAGAGGAGATAGAGGAGAAGAGGAGAGAGAAGAGGAGAGAGGAGAAGAGGAGAGAGGAGAGGAGAGAGAAGAGAGGAGATAGAGGAGAAGAGGAGAGAGGAGAAGAGGAGAAGAGAGAGAGGAGAAGAGGAGAAGAGGAGATAGAAGAGGAGAGAGGAGAGAGACGAGGATTAGTGGGGAGGAGTGAGAAGAGGAGATAGAGGAGAGGAGGAGAGGAGCAATACAGACATGAAGGAGGACAACAGGACATGACCCATTACTTCCTACAAGGTTGGGTTTAAACCCTTTATTTAACCAAGGTAAAGCATGAATTACGGCCAGACAGTTGTTCCAAGGTTGGGTTTAAACCCTTTATTTAACCAAGGTAAAGCATGAATTACGGCCAGACAGTTGTTCCAAGGTTGGGTTTAAACCCTTTATTTAACCAAGGTAAAGCATGAATTACGGCCAGACTGTTGTTCCAAGGTTGGGTTTAAACCCTTTATTTAACCAAGGTAAAGCATGAATTACGGCCAGACAGTTGTTTCATACATTGCCAACTCTTAGGGGAAGTATTCGTCCCCAATGACACCCTATAACCTGAGCTATGAGCCCTGGACTAAAGTAGTGCACTATAGAGGGAATAGGGCCCTGGACTAAAGTAGTGCACTATAGAGGGAATAACAGGATATTCGGGATGTAGGTTAAGTATTTCCTGGTAAAATGTTATTACCTGTCCCTGCTGCTCCAGTACTTCCTCCTCCTCCTCTTCCTCAGTTATCTTCACCTCCACCCCATCACCATGGTGACTCCCTCCATCCAGGGACTCCTTCCCCACACCCGCCTCCCCTCGCTCCTCCCCTTCGCAGCGTCCGCCGTCCGATTGGCTGGGCATCTGGGAGTCATCCTGGGACACGCCCCCTACTAGGCCGGTGATCGCCCCGTCCAGTCTGGTCTCCTCCCCCGTCTTGTGTGAGTCGGGGGAGAGTAGTCCCGCTTCCTCATCCCCGTGGGGTCCGGAGGGGCGGGGCCTTTGCCTGGGCCTGTCCTCAGATAGGCTAAAGCTCAGGGAGGGCTTTCTCTTGTGGAAACGTCGAATGGGGAAGGAAGCTTTCTGCTCCACTACACCGCTAACGCTAACACCGTCGCTACCACCCCTGGCCCCATCCTCCTCCACTCCGCCCAGGGCAGAGCTCACCAGGCTTAGACCTAGCTGCTGCAACAGGAACGACCGCTGGAGCCTGGACGTAGCAGCGTTAGCCGCTAGGTTAGCGTTAGCCTCTAGGTTAGCGTTAGCGGCTAGGTTAGCATTAGCCTCTAGGTTAGCGTTAGCGGCTAGGTTAGCATTAGCCGCTAGGTTAGCGTTAGCGGCTAACTCAGCGGCTGTCTGCTGCTGCCTAAGTCTCTGCTGTTCTGCGTGGGTGTGTTGGTGCTGGCGGTGTTGTGTGGCCCGGTGGTCTGCCGGCGGGGACATGGGCATGGTGCGGGTGGTCAGGTAGTGCTTGCAGGCCTTGACTACGGCGTTCAGGTGGAGGTGAGAGGCAGCTAGCAGCACGTCCATCACGTTGCTCTCGCCTAGCATCAGGGTGGAGGTGTACATCATGTCCACCAGGGCAGCAAACGCCTCCGCTGTCACCACCTGCAGTAACACACATCATCACCCCTGTTATAAACTCATCCTCATCACCCGTTATAGACTCATCCTCCTCATCACCCCTGTTATAGACTCATCATCCTCATCACCCCTGTAATAAACTCATCCTCATCACCCCTGTAATAAACTCATCCTCATCACCCCTGTAATAAACTCATCATCATCACCCCTGTTATAGACTCATCATCCTCATCACCCCTGTTGTACTCATCATCCTCATCACCACTGTAATAAACTCATCATCCTCATCACCCGTTATAGACTCATCCTCCTCATCACCCGTTATAGACTCATCCTCCTCATCACCCCTGTTATAAACTCATCATCCTCATCACCACTGTAATAAACTCATCATCCTCATCACCCATTATAAACTCATCCTCCTCATCACCCCTGTTATAAACCCATCATCCTCATCACCCCTGTTATAAACTCATCATCCTCATCACCCCTGTTATAAACTCATCCTCATCACCCCTGTTATAAACTCATCATCCTCATCCGTTATAAACTCATCCACCTCGTCACCTGTTATAAACTCATCATCCACATCTTAATCATCACCACCTTTATCGTCATCATCCTCACCTCGCTGTCCAGTTGTATCATGTTCATGCTGGCGTCTCCCTGGGCGACGGTGAACAGGGCTCTGAAGTGTGTGCTGCAAGCCGCCAGCACTGAGCGGTGGGCCTTAAAATGGCGGCTGCCCACCACAATGACACAGTCACACAGCTGGCTGTGGACGCGTTGGTAGTTCAGCTGCTGGAAGACCTACAATAATAATAATAATAATAGGAATGATGTGTGGCTCAGTCGCTAGCTAGAGCACGGGTCGTGGGTTCGATTCCCGCTGCGTACATGTAAAATGTATGAACGCACCACTGTAAGTCGCTTGGGATAAAAGCGTTTGACAAATAGCATTATACTCTTATATTATATTATTATGAACAATACATTTTATTGTTAGAGCGTTTTTTTTCTCTCCATTTACTGACAGAAATCATAAAGCTGTTTGCATTACCTGGTCGAAGTGGCCCGGGAAGTCCATGACCTGCAGGGAAGGAGGGGAAGAGGAGAGAGAAGGAGGGGGGGAGAGAAAGGGGGGGGGAGAAAGGGAGGAGGAGAGAGGGAGGAGAGAGAGAAAGGGAGGGGGGAAAGGGGGGAGAAGGGAGTGAGAAAAGGGGGGGAGAAGGGAGAGAGAAAAGGGGGAGAGAGAAAAGGGGGGAGAGAAGGGAGAGAGAAAAGGGGGGAGAGAAGGGAGAGAGAGAAGGGGGGGAGAAGGGAGTGAGAGTTGTAAAAATATCTGTTGTATAATAAATGTGAGGAAAATTAGGTCCTCTTCCTGACAAAATCTTTGATTGATTAATAAATTAGCTTTAAATTGACTGTCACTGGAGGGGACATTACAGTAGACTACGGTTGATGCTTTAAACTGACTGTCACAGGAGGTCGACATTACAGTAGACTATGGTTGATGCTTTGTATAATACATGCTGTAGAAGGGTAGTAGCTACACTAACTATCACAATTAATTAGTTGAGTGTATTATTAACAAATAGATAGATGTCCTTGTTGAAGTTATTGCATAGCATAGGCTATTTCACGGTAAGTGAAAGTGGGGAACTAGTAACGATATTGAAGAGAATGTGTGAAATGTGTGAAATGAAAGCCAGTATGTCTACGTGAAGACATTAGTCCAGTACAAGCAAGTTAACGGTTAGCAAGGAAACTGTACAGTTTGTTGACGTCTAGGAGTCGAGTCTAGACAGCTAGCTAACTAAATAACTAACGTTACTGCCGTCTGTTAGCCAAGCCGATCATAGAGACTCCCCCCGTCTGGCGAATACTATCGTTGCTAGTGTAATAAATACCATTTAAAATAACACAAGCATATTGCTATTACATTGTTATAACTAACTTCTTTCTAAGCAGGGTTTCTCACACACTTATAAACAGATACAGAGACAGACAGACACACACCCAAGGACAGAGGGCTGACGTAAACCTTTCATAAACACTGATAAGGAAAGGCTTTGATCAAAAGAGTGCTTGGGTCCGCATTTCACGAAATAATGAGACACACACACATAACCAAGGACAGAGGGCTGACTACGCACACACAAAATCTCCTGCTTAGCTGAACATTTGATAACAAAGAACTTTTGCTATAAGACTCAGAAGGATGACGCCCAGCTCATCAGGACCAATCTGAGAAGACAACAACCTGTCCAGAACCAACCAAAGGACCAGAACTTCCAGACTCAACCTACTTTCTGTGTTGTATAAAATGTCTATGCATTTCTGTTATCTGGGCTTTTTTCTGGAGATTCTCTATGAGCCGAAGGAACGAGACCGTATACGCTTGTACCAGATATCTTCACTCTGAATAAAACTGTCACTTGTCATACAATTTACCACCTTGTCCGAATCGATCCTTGACCGGCTCACCCTTCTCAATATCCAATTATCAACAAAAACATGGTAAGCAGACGATGGTTATCTAGATACCCGGTCCAGAGTGGTTGATGTGGATGTGAGGGGGCGAGTTGGTGGAAGGACGGTTCGCGGAGGACAGGTGAAATCTTTGGGGGGAGGTCAACAATTCTGCTCAGCTCGGGGAACTGATCTTCTGGTCGACCAATAAACAAGGTAAGCAAGACCTGTTAAATCAAACTTTGCATATTGTCGTATAGTCTATCCAAATTTTGATCAGTACTACCGAGTGTGAGTATGGATTCTTGAGTAAATTTACATATATAAATGACATGTGAACGACAGTGAAGTGAACATATGTGGGAATAATTTGTAAGTATTAAGATCTATTCATATAGTCCGGCTGTGACCGGTGAGGAATAGGCTTAATTTGTGTTAAAAGTGCTATTCATATAGTTCGGCTGTGACCGATGAGGAATAGGCTTAATTTGTGTTAAAAGTGCTATTCATATAGTTCGGCTGTGACCGATGAGGAATAGGCTTAATTTGTGTTAAAAGTGCTATTCATATAGTTCGGCTGTGACCGATGAGGAATAGGCTTAATTTGTGTTAAAAGTGCTATTCATATAGTTCGGCTGTGACCGATGAGGAATAGGCTTAATTTGTGTTAAAAGTGCTATTCATATAGTTCGGCTGTGACCGATGAGGAATAGGCTTAATTTGTGTTAAAAGTGCTATTCATATAGTTCGGCTGTGACCGATGAGGAATAGGCTTAATTTGTGATAAAAAGAACTATTCGTATAGTCCGGCTGTGTCCGGTGAGGAATATAGTAAGCACTATTCAATAGTCCGGCTATTCAGTCGGTGAAGGGTAGGCTTAAAATTGGGATAGGGATTATTCAATAGTCCGGCTATTCAGCCGGTGAAGGATAGGCTTGTTCCATCCCCATCCATATAGTCCGGCTGTGACCGGTGAGGAGTGGGGTAAAGTTTGTCAAGACCTATTCATATAGTCCGGCTGTGACCGGTGAGGAGTAGGCTAGACTTATTCAATAGTCCGGGCGATTGTCCGGTGAAGAATAGTCTATTTGTGTTTGTAGGCGCCAGGTTGAAAAATGTTCAATGTTTAAGTGTAATGTTTCCAATGTCTAAAGTCTAAGTGTTCAACGTCTAAAGGGTAATGTTCATAGTGGGAAAAATGTAAATGTTTAATGTATACATGTAAAAAATTATTGGTGTTGGTTTAAACTGAGAAAGAATATTATTAGGACTGAGAAATTTTGCACGTTCCACAACGCCTGATAAACAAACGATACATAGAAAAATTAAATTCCGAGTGTACGAGGGAGGAGCTCTGAGTTAAGGCAGAGTACTTGTCTCCAGGGATACATTGCTGGATTTTATCCAGTGACGGGCTAAGTACAGTCGGATAGTCAAACATATACACTGATATACGCACACACATTACCAAAACTATTCTGTAATAAATTCCACTGCATTAAAATAAAATATGACGACCCCAAATACTCCAAAGCTAAAATTTAACGATTTTCTAGATCAGAAAGTACAGGACAGGTCAGGGGGAAAAGAACAGTGGAAGTCGATAAGGAAGGTTTGGGAAGGGTTGAAGTTGAAGATAGACACAGGTAGGTTATCTAGGAGGGGGGCCGCCAAGCAGGGTCCAACTGAGTACGATGGAAGGCGGACTGAGAGAGGCAGTGCAGGAAGCTAGAGACAGGGAGGTAGAAAAGAATAAAAGTCATTTGTTTAAGAAGAAAAGGACCACCAAGAGAGGGAGGTCATATGCCCGCTCTTGATGTACACCAGATAGGTATGACTGATTATGTAAGGAAACTGACGGAACTCTCTGTAGCACTCTCTACCCAGGTTCGCAAGGTCCGAGAGGGGAAGCTGCCAGGAGGCACGCCACCACGGAATGTAAAATGGTGACTGGGTGGGGTAAGAGTCCACAAGAGAAAGTGGCTGGAACCCAGGTGGACTGAACTGTACGAAGTGAAGGAGGTTACTTCACACTCAGTTCAGGTCAAAGGTAAATCAGGCGCACCTTGGCACCACCTCACACATTGCACTCTAGCTCCAATTCCTTACAGAAGTCAGAGCCGATTTGAGCGGCCTAAATTCGATTCCAAATTAAGACACTCCTGACTCAGGTGATGCGGCATCAAACTTCGCCTCCCCTGAAAAAGGAACCTCTCCCAGTTAGAGGGATATCTCCCTCCCTGGGCGAGATTAGGGATATCTGGCCCCTTATTTGTGATATTCCTCCACACACTCATAACTCTTAGAATAGTTGGGGGTGGAGAGCTGTACAGAGAATGGACAGAAGATGGCAGTATTGCAGCACTCAACGGTCTCCCAGCAAACGGGAGCCTGTTTGAGTGCTGGTGACAGAAAAAACTTAGAACCAATTCGGAGTAGAGAGAATACATTTAATAATTTATTTAGATTAAATTTACAGACTAATGATAGGGCATGGAAATAAAAGTGATAGAGAGCTTATTAGTAAAGAAAGGAATTTATATGGTTAGCATTTGTTTTGGCCATAAGAAGATAGAGATAGGTTTATTAAGGTTATGTAAGGACTTTAGAGATTGACACTATAAGACATGTTGTTAATTTTAAATCCATGATTTTAGATAAAGTCAAAACAGTGAGACACTTAGTTAATGTTTGGGACCAAGCTACAGACAGATAAGGGAAAGGGCAGACAGAGTGGCCCTCCCCGCACTGCTGAGACCTTGAAGGTTTGAGAGCAGAGAAGGGAGTTTTGGAAGGGGCGCCAGGACAGAGATAACAGAATGGGTAGATAACAGTTACTGAATGGAGACAAAAGGGAGAATTGGACATGTGGAAAATGAAAGGGGCGGTCTTACATAATAATGTAGAACATAAGAATATTTTACTAAGTCATTATTTAGAATAGGTAAGGTTGATACCTGGGCAGAGCCAGGTATCAAACGGGGGAGGGGTACATTGTGGTCTAGGATAGGATGGGGCCTATTGGATAATAAACTAATTTAAAAAAAATTCTAGCTAAAAAATAGGCATAGAAGTTAAATATATAATCAGATAGAACAAATGACAAACTGTTTATTAACCAAACCTGTATGTCCAAGATTTTATGCATTACAGGTGAATTAAAGGAGAAGGTGATTCACCCGACCTGGGGGCATATCGCACTTGGAGGGTGAGACACACTGACACTGTCGAATGATCACAGAGTTAAGGAGAAGAACCGTTACTAATAGAGTTCGGGGATCAACTCCTTAATGAAGAATTCCCTGCCCCCGACCTTTCCTCACTGTGTTTGTTCATAGAAGTGAAAGTGTTGCTTGATCTCTGGCTGATGATGTGTTCTCTGGGAGAGGAGGGGGCTTTACAGGATTGCTTGTAGTCCTGAGTTGTCTGTTTAGGATACGATGGGGATGTTACCATCGCAGTGCTGCCAGAACCGCCACCAGTTCCGACAGACCAGGTTCAGCCGGCCTCCTCCACCACTTCAAGACCAAGTCCTACGCCATCACCTGAACTCTACAATCTGGTATAGAAGTCCGTCCCCAGAAGACACCATGGGGGTTAAGGCATATGGGGGATATTACAGCTGTAACACTGGTACAGGTAGAGGTATGGACTATGGGAGGTTCCCTACTGCTGCCTGCATCACTAATGTCACTATTAACTAGAGGTGTTGCTGATGTATGGTGGATGTGTGGACCTGCCAGGCGGTTGACCCCATTTTGAAAGGAGATTATCAGGGAACATGTGTTTTGGCCAGTCTGATAAACACCATTGCCTATTATTGAGGTTACAGCTAACCAACTTTTGGGAGCTGCACATGACAGAGGCTTGGGACCAATCCAGGAGACGGCAGAATCGTGACGCTCCTTGGTCCGAGGGTACAGATAACATTCACACCAACCTGTTGGGGGTCCCAATAGGGGTCCCCCACGAATTCCAGACATTAAACAGGAAAGATGGCCTGTGGCATCTGATGCCCATCATTGGCCCAGCTATTGTTGATGCTAAACAAAATGCCTGGGTCAATTATATCTACTATAATTAATAATGATTTGTTAAATACACCCACACAGCACTTACAGGGATGGCTGAACAATTGGATGCTACCTCTCAAACCAGTAGACAAAATAGACTAGCACTGGACATGATTCTGGCCGACCAGGCAGGTGTATGTAACAATACTAGTCCGGATGGGAGCATTTCAAAAGCTCTGAGTGGGTTGGCAAGGTTATCAGTGGAGGTGGGGGGTCTTGCAGGTGTGGAGGAGAGTGGACTGGTCCCTTGGCTGGGTGGTTGGTTTGGTAAGTGCACTGCAGTGATGATTACTGGATTTCTGACACTAGTTGTTGTTTTTCATTTCTGTGCTGCCTGTATCATACCTTGTTTGAAGAAGTCTGTTACAGATGTGGCAAGGGCCTCTGGTATGATGCCGCTGCTTGATGCTCCAGTAGGAGAGGCTGATACGGAATCAAGCTTTCGCAGGAGAGTGGGCCTGACAGAGGAAGACCCTTGGTTCGCTGTAGTTGATGTTGTCGAATGAATAAAAAAGTGATGTTTGTCCTCCCTGTTGTGAAGGTTTGAAGTTCCCGGGTGGCGACGAGCCCACCTGGTACAGGTTGTATAGAGGGATGGACCTGAGGGTTTAACATATTCTCGTTTTTTGGTTACTAATGTGTGATTGGCCACTCCAGGTGTAGTTATTGGAGTGGTCTCCTTTTGGTCCTTGCTCATCCTTATTGGTGACTGAGGAGGCTGGAAAGGCCACCCACCAGAGCTGTGTGGTATGTATGGGGGCCCGTCCACTCCTTCGCATTGTACCGGCTACCCTACCTGACGTATGTCTTCTTCCTGTTATGAAACATGACAACCCAACTGCCAACTGCTCCGTAGGGGACAAGTTTTACCCTATTGTTAAAAGTACTAGAAAGGGCCCGATGTTTTCTTCTCGGGTTGCCAGGGCTAATTTTACTTGTATAAATATGTCCCTTGGCCCTCCAATGCTGGGAGCACTACCTTATGAATGGTGCAATAACACCTATAATCCTAATGCCCCTTTCCAACCTGTGTCTAGAGCTGATGTCTGGTGGTGGTGTGGAGGAAATCATCTATATGACCGCCTGCCAGGGAATGCCACTGGTCTTTGTGCTCTTGTCTCTCTGCTTCTTCCTGTTTCAGTGTATCCTATGGAAGTAAAGGACCTGATGGCCCGTGTAGAGAGGGACGGGGATTTATCCCGGTCCAAAAGATCAACAGGAGTGGATCCTGGAGACCCCACCTATATTGACGCCATAGGAGTCCCTAGGGGGGTGCCAGATAAGTATAAACTCGTAGACCAGGTTGCAGCGGGTTTTGAATCATCATTTTGCTGGTGGTGTACAGTTAATAAAAATGTGGACCGAATCAATTACATTAATTTTAATGTCCAGAAACTGGACAATTGGACTCAACAAGGCTTCGAGGCGGTCCATGGCCAATTGGAAGCTACTTCCCTGATGGCATTCCAAAATAGAATCGCGGTGGATATGTTGTTGGCTGAACGCGGAGGTGTTTGTGCCATGTTCGGAGAGCAATGTTGTACTTTCATTCCCAATAACACAGCAACTGATGGTAGTCTTACTGTTGCCTTAGAAGGTCTTCGTACACTTAATGAGAAGATGAAGCACCACTCCGGGGTTGACACCTCTATGTGGGACTCTTGGATGGATGCGTTTGGGAAATATAAGATGCTTGTTTCCTCCATACTGGTATCTATATCTGTCTTCACTGCGATACTGGTGCTTTGTGGATGCTGCTGCATTCCATGTATTCGAACGCTGACCACTAGGATCATAACTACTGCTATTGATCCCAACCAGGCAGAGAAGGGACAGATGTTTCCTATGCTTGCCCTGGAGGATGCTGAGCCAGGCTATTGGACTGATGACTAATTAAACGCCATTCATAGTTTATGTCACGTCTCTTTGGAGACGTGAAGAGAGGGAATTAAAACTTTCTCTCTGAGAAAGTTTCCCTGGTTGTTTACTTTTGCTTTTCTTACTCTTACCTAGTTTATGTCACGTCTCTTAGGAGACGTGAAGAGAGGGCATATGAAACTTTCTCTTCAAGAAAGTTTCTGCATATACTACTCCTGCTTGATCCCATGTTTATGTCACGTCTCTTAGGAGACGTGAAGAGAGGGAATCAAAACTTTTTCTTCTGGAAAAAGTTTCCCTTCTTGTGCCCGGATTCGTTTAAAGTTTATGTCACGTCTCTTGTGAGACGTGAAGAGAGGGAATCAAAACTTTATCTTCTGATAAAGTTTACTCTAATTTTGCCATTTATAGCTTTTGTCCTAGCTTTTGTCACGTCTCTTATGAGACGTGAAGAGGGGGATTTGTAATAAATACCATTTAAAATAACACAAGCATATTGCTATTACATTGTTATAACTAACTTCTTTCTAAGCAGGGTTTCTCACACACTTATAAACAGATACAGAGACAGACAGACACACACCCAAGGACAGAGGGCTGACGTAAACCTTTCATAAACACTGATAAGGAAAGGCTTTGATCAAAAGAGTGCTTGGGTCCGCATTTCACGAAATAATGAGACACACACACATAACCAAGGACAGAGGGCTGACTACGCACACACAAAATCTCCTGCTTAGCTGAACATTTGATAACAAAGAACTTTTGCTATAAGACTCAGAAGGATGACGCCCAGCTCATCAGGACCAATCTGAGAAGACAACAACCTGTCCAGAACCAACCAAAGGACCAGAACTTCCAGACTCAACCTACTTTCTGTGTTGTATAAAATGTCTATGCATTTCTGTTATCTGGGCTTTTTTCTGGAGATTCTCTATGAGCCGAAGGAACGAGACCGTATACGCTTGTACCAGATATCTTCACTCTGAATAAAACTGTCACTTGTCATACAATTTACCACCTTGTCCGAATCGATCCTTGACCGGCTCACCCTTCTCAATATCCAATTATCAACACTAGCTAAGCTAAGCTAACTAGCAAGCAAGTCAGCAACTGGATATTTAGTTAGCTAGCTAGTTAGCTACTTGCTCACTTTTGAGAAAGGCTGTGTAAAAAATAATTTAAAAAACATTAACACACAGCGATGGCGGTGAAGAAGCTAGCATGACCCCATGTGTGACCGACATTTTGTTTAAAATAACAGCCAAGGACAACAACAAACATCACCTCATCGAAGTAATTATTATGTTTGCTCGCTAGGTGTATGGCTACAATGGCTATTCGTAATGCTAACTACCTAGCTAGATGTGCTAACGTTAACAGTTAAGTTTCCCCTAGAAAGCAGCAAAGCAACATTGATATAACTTGAGGAAACAATAAACGTGATGATAAATAAAAAAAAACGCAAACAATCAGCTAGCTTGCTAATGTTAGCTACCGGTACCTTGTTGTCGGTGCTACTCCCCGGGTCAGCGTGGACAAGCGGGGTTCATCAAGTCCACTAGACCGGACAGAACGAGGACTACCGACGGCTAGGCGGTCTTCATGGACCGCTAACGCTTCTCCAATGCTCACAGTCACAAAGTCAATATGCGAAACCCTTGTCCGACTGGTTGAACCCCCAAGGACAGACACAACACAGCTAAATAGCTATGACTCCATGTAGCTACTTTGAACGAATCTAAATTTAGTTGTTGTTTTTTTTACCAAAGAGGGTCTTCTCAGGGGGGGGCGGTGGCTTCTCAGGGGGGGGCGGTGGCTGGAGCTAGATGGTTAATGTTTTTCTCCCCCCAGACTCTGTAGGTGGCGCTACACTCCAATCACCTCACCGTGTTAACGAGTTGCAGTACCACTCCTTGCCATAGGACGTCGCTGCAGTTTGTGAGGCGAATATCTCTCCGATTGTTTATTGATCCGCGACTGACAACAAACATGGACGCAAACTGCACATTGGTTTGCTGTGAAGAGGAGAGAGAAGACGATAAAGCTGTTATCGGTAAATATACTATTTATGTCACAGGCTAATTATTCATTTTAAATACATGTTTAATTACACGATTGCAATTTAAGCGTCTCCAAGCGTTGACAACACTGAAATCCACCCTGTTCCGTAGTACACGTGGGTGCTCTCATGTTAGCGCAGTAACGTTACATGTGTACTTCGGGATTTTATTCTACTTCCCAATAGTCAAATTAACTAATGGATACCATTTTTATGTCTCTGCATCCAGTATGAAGGGAGTTCAGAGGTAGTTTCGCGAGCCAATGCTAACTAGCATAATGACTGGAAGTCTTTGGAATCTACTAGCGTGCTAGTAGTTACCATAGACTTTAAGTCATTGCGCTAACGCTAGTTAGCAACTTCATTCGAACTGCACGCAGAGACGACATTGGTAAAATTAGTTAGCAAACATTCAATTAACGTTAGCCGGGTGATATTATTTAATATTTAGTTAACATTATTTTTTAGGGACCAAACGGTAACAAACTATATTGATTTATCTTGCACCATCAACCATAGTTAGCCAGCAGAGCCGACCCATTTGCTAACTGCTACGCTAGGGGTCAGACCGCATTCCTGTGTAGATTAAGACAGAGCAGAGCCGACCCATTTGCTAACTGCTACGCTAGGGGTCAGACCGCATTCCCGTGTAGATTAAGACACAGCAGAGCCGACCCATTTGCTAACTGCTACGCTAGGGGTCAGACCGCATTCCTGTGTAGATTAAGACACAGCAGAGCCGACCCATTTGCTAACTGCTACGCTAGGGGTCAGACCGCATTCCTGTGTAGATTAAGACACAGCAGAGCCGACCCATTTGCTAACTGCTACGCTAGGGGTCAGACCGCATTCCTGTGTAGATTAAGACACAGCAGAGCCGACCCATTTGCTAACTGCTACGCTAGGGGTCAGACCGCATTCCTGTGTAGATTAAGACACAGCAGAGCCGACCCATTTGCTAACTGCTACGCTAGGGGTCAGACCGCATTCCCGTGTAGATTAAGACAGAGCAGAGCCCGTGGGAGATATGGCTCGGTTAACATACCAAAATGAGTTGTACTCCCAATTGTTTTATAGAGCCCCACAGTGGTGTCATAATACCCATAAAACCTAGCGGTTAAACAGGGAAATGATTTCAATTGTTGAAGAGTTTCTGTTGTGCCGTTACCGTGTGGTTCGACCGTTAAAGATCTTCTGAGATGTGTATCTCGGGGAACTTGATGGTTTTTTACCGTCTCCGCGGCAACGCAGTTAATGAGGATGGAGGCGTGCTTAGCCTGGTTCCTTCAGCTATTTTTTGTTTTGGTGACGTTGAGGGAGAGGTTGTTGGGTTGTTGTACCTGGCACCACGCCGTCGGTGCCTACCTCTTCCCTGTAGGCTGTCTCGTCGTTGGCGGTAATCAGGCCTACTACTGTCGTGTCGTCAGCAAACTTTTTAAGTTGGAACTGTTTTGAGGCCAAGCAGTCGTGGGTATACAGGGAGTACAGGAGGGGACTGAGGACACACCCTTGTGGGGCCCCCCGTGTTGAGGATCAGTGTAGAGGGGGTAATGTTGCCTACCTTCACCACCTGGGGGGGCGGCCCGTCGGGAAGTCCAGGACCCAGTTGCATAGGGAGGAGTTAAGTTACAGGGCCCTGAGCTTTGTGGTGAGCATAGAGGGCACTATGGTACTGAAGGCAGAGCTGTGGTCGATGAACAGCATCCTCACATTCATATCAATCAATCACCTTTCTCCTCAACAGTTCAGTTCTCTAACGGCAACCTGAGGAACACACAGCAGCTGGACTTCAGCTTCTATAAGAACGTGGATGAGACCAACCCGAGGAAGAAGAACCGACGCATGCTGGTGAGACCACTACACCTGGTGTAGCGTGACGTTGCCTCTAAAACGCTGATCTTGGATCAGTTTTGGATCTGTGCTCAGGAGCATAACACTGAGTTGATAAATATTGGACACTTTGGTAAAAGACCATTCCTTCTTTCTGTGTTTTAAGGTTACTTCTCTCTGACACGGTCTTCTTCCTGTGTTTTAAGGCTACCTCTAACGCGGTCTTCTTCCTGTGTTTTAAGGCTACCTCTAACACGGTCTTCTTCCTGTGTTTTAAGGCTACCTCTAACACGGTCTTCTTCCTGTGTTTTAAGGCTACCTCTCTCTAACACGGTCTTCTTCCTGTGTTTTAAGGCTACCTCTCTCTAACACGGTCTTCTTCCTGTGTTTTAAGGCTACCTCTAACACGGTCTTCTTTCTGTGTTTTAAGGCTACCTCTAACACGGTCTTCTTCCTGTGTTTTAAGGCTACCTCTAACACGGTCTTCTTCCTGTGTTTTAAGGCTACCTCTAACACGGTCTTCTTCCTGTGTTTTAAGGCTACCTCTCTCTAACACGGTCTTCTTCCTGTGTTTTAAGGTTACCTCTCTCTAACGCGGTCTTCTTCCTGTGTCAGGTTGCAGAATCACAGAGACTCTCATATGTTGGGAGTAACTTTGGAACAGAATCCCTAAAATGCAACAACCTTTGCAAGTAAGTTTTTATTTAAGTTAAAAATAAAATAAAAAAATTAAAAAATTCAATATTTTCAAGAGCTCAAAACCATGTGTACCAGTATTTTGTCCTCAGCTGTTTACCAAAACAGTGGCAGGGTCACCATGTGTTATTATATTCCAGGTATTATGTGGGTGTGTTATTATATTCCAGGTATTATGTGGGTGTGTTATTATATTCCAGGTATTATGTGGGTGTGTTATTATATTCCAGGTATTATGTGGGTGTGTTATATTCCAGGTATTATGTGGGTGTGTTATATTCCAGGTATTATGTGGGTGTGTTATTATATTCCAGGTATTATGTGGGTGTGTTATATTCCAGGTATTATGTGGGTGTGTTATATTCCAGGTATTATGTGGGTGTGCTGAACAAGGAGACCATGAGGATGGAGGTTCACAGCGCTCAACTCTTCAACATGCAGCCCGTCATCCCAGGTACAGATAAAACCCCCTTCAGCTTGGTGTCAATGTGACGTTCCACCTGCAGCCCGTCATCCCAGGTACAGATAAAACCCCTTCAGCTTGGTGTCAATGTGTCGTTCCACCTGCAGTCCGTCATCCCAGGTACAGATAAAACCCCCTTCAGCTTGGTGTCAATGTGACGTTCCACCTGCAGTCCGTCATCCCAGGTACAGATAAAACCCCCTTCAGCTTGGTGTCAATGTGTCGTTCCACCTGCAGTCCGTCATCCCAGGTACAGATAAAACCCCCTTCAGCTTGGTGTCAATGTGACGTTCCACCTGCAGTCCGTCATCCCAGGTACAGATAAAACCCCTTCAGCTTGGTGTCAATGTGACGTTCCACCTGCAGTCCGTCATCCCAGGTACAGATAAAACCCCCTTCAGCTTGGTGTCAATGTGACGTTCCACCTGCAGTCCGTCATCCCAGGTACAGATAAAACCCCCTTCAGCTTGGTGTCAATGTGACGTTCCACCTGCAGTCCGTCATCCCAGGTACAGATAAAACCCCCTTCAGCTTGGTGTCAATGTGACGTTCCACCTGCTACACCAGAAACCAATTAGATGTGTTATAATTTAAATTCACAAGATAGAAAGGGTCAGCCAATCGAGAATGGAACCTCTGGACGCTGCCATTGGACGTGAGGCGGGAGAGTAGAGCAGCTTTCGTTGATAAGGAAACGTTTCCCTCGACGGCTGACGGCTGTAGTCTAGCAGGGTCGTGAGAATACAGAAGGTCTACTCTCCACAAGGCATCAACCACTGAGAGACAATCACACTGGTGGAGATCTGAGAGGATTTTTCCAGCCCTCTGATAGGCTAGGTGGAGGTTTCACCATATTACCTATCCTGGCCTTTCAATAGGTTGAAACAGGTGAGTTTTCCCCCGGGACTACAACAGTGTGTACTGAGGGACTGGAGTTGGGCTGTTGGGGGACTGGAGTTGGCCTGTTGGGGGACTGGAGTTGGGCTGTTGGGGGGACTGGAGTTGGCCTGTTGGGGGACTGGAGTTGGCCTGTTGGGGGGGGCTGGAGTTGGCCTGTTGGGGGGGGCTGGAGTTGGCCTGTTGGGGGGGGCTGGAGTTGGCCTGTTGGGGGGCCTGGAGTTGGCCTGTTGGGGGGGCCTGGAGTTGGCCTGTTGGGGGGGCCTGGAGTTGGCCTGTTGGGGGGCCTGGAGTTGGCCTGTTGGGGGTACTGGAGTTGGGCAACACTGACCTATACCAATCAAATCTCAGATCTCCACAAGTACCTAGAGGTTGATGTGTGATTGGGTCATCAACTTCTTCTGTTGTTTTTTAAAAACAGGCTGGATGAATGGCTGTTGAAAATCATAATAATATGTGTATTTGTCACATGCGCCCAACACAACCGGTGTAGGTAGACCTTACCGTCAAATGCTGACTGACAAGCCCTTAACCAACAGTACAGTGACGTGCTGCGATCGTGTTGAGCTGGAGCGTCGTCGCTCTGACTTACTTTAACGTGTCGTCTGTTTCCCAGGGGAGTCGTCGACAGAGAACGATACGTCCCAGAACACAGATCTTACATACAGGGAAAAGGTACCTTCATTCATTTCTGTTAAAAAATAGAACCTGGAACGGTCTACAGTTCTATCAGCCTTGAACATCTCCCCTCCCCTTTAGTCTCTGGTCCAGGGATTAGAAGTTTCCCCCAATACTTCCTGTCAGGTTTTAACACCTTTTAAGTGTTGTTGTTGTGTTACTAAATCCACTACGGGCTACATTATATACACTGCTCAAAAAAATAAAGGGAACACTTAAACAACACAATGTAACTCCAAGTCAATCACACTTCTGTGAAATCAAACTGTCCACTTAGGAAGCAACACTGATTGACAATAAATTTCACATGCTGTTGTGCAAATGGAATAGACAAAAGGTGGAAATTATAGGCAATTAGCAAGACACCCCCAATAAAGGAGTGATTCTGCAGGTGGTGACCACAGACCACTTCTCAGTTCCTATGCTTCCTGGCTGATGTTTTGGTCACTTTTGAATGCTGGCGGTGCTTTCACTCTAGTGGTAGCATGAGA
Source organism: Salvelinus namaycush (assembly GCF_016432855.1). NCBI lineage: Eukaryota > Metazoa > Chordata > Actinopteri > Salmoniformes > Salmonidae > Salvelinus > Salvelinus namaycush. Next base: position 70,112 of record NW_024061716.1, on the reverse strand, counting down.
CGGAGTCTACAACCCACACAAGTGGCTCAGGTAGTGCAGTTCATCCAGGATGGCACATCAATGCGAGCTGTGGCAAGAAGGTTTGCTGTGTCTGTCAGCGTAGTGTCCAGAGCATGGAGGCGCTTCCAGGAGACAGGCCAGTACATCAGGAGACGTGGAGGAGGCCGTAGGAGGGCAACAACCCAGCAGCAGGACCGCTACCTCCGCCTTTGTGCAAAGAGGTACACTGCCAGAGCCCTGCAAAATGACCTCCAGCAGGCCACAAATGTGCATGTGTCAGCATATGGTCTCACAAGGGGTCTGAGGATCTCATCTCGGTACCTAATGGCAGTCAGGCTACCTCTGGCGAGCACATGGAGGGCTGTGCGGCCCCACAAAGAAATGCCACCCCACACCATGACTGACCCACCGCCAAACCGGTCATGCTGGAGGATGTTGCAGGCAGCAGAACGTTCTCCACGGCGTCTCCAGACTCTGTCACGTCTGTCACATGTGCTCATGTGCTCAGTGTGAACCTGCTTTCATCTGTGAAGAGCACAGGGCGCCAGTGGCGAATTTGCCAATCTTGGTGTTCTCTGGCAAATGCCAAACGTCCTGCACGGTGCTGGGCTGTAAACACAACCCCCACCTGTGGACGTCGGGCCCTCATACCACCCTCATGGAGTCTGTTTCTGACCGTTTGAGCAGACACATGCACATTTGTGGCCTGCTGGAGGTCATTTTGCAGGGCTCTGGCAGTGTACCTCCTGGCACAAAGGCGGAGGTAGCGGTCCTGCTGCTGGGTTGTTGCCCTCCTACGGCCTCCTCCACGTCTCCTGATGTACTGGCCTGTCTCCTGGAAGCGCCTCCATGCTCTGGACACTACGCTGACAGACACAGCAAACCTTCTTGCCACAGCTCGCATTGATGTGCCATCCTGGATGAGCTGCACTACCTGAGCCACTTGTGTGGGTTGTAGACTCCGTCTCATGCTACCACTAGAGTGAAAGCACCGCCAGCATTCAAAAGTGACCAAAACATCAGCCAGGAAGCATAGGAACTGAGAAGTGGTCTGTGGTCACCACCTGCAGAATCACTCCTTTATTGGGGGGTGTCTTGCTAATTGCCTATAATTTCCACATTTTGTCTATTCCATTTGCACAACAGCATGTGAAATTTATTGTCAATCAGTGTTGCTTCCTAAGTGGACAGTTTGATTTCATAGAAGTGTGATTGACTTGGAGTTACATTGTGTTGTTTAAGTGTTCCCTTTATTTTTTTGAGCAGTGTATATATCTGCATTTGATCACATCAATCATCAGAATGAATAACTAATCCCCCCCCCTCCCACAGTGATGTCATTATGGGGTATTGTGATGTCATTACGGGGCATTGTGATGTCATTATGTCAGAATGAATAACTAATCCCTCCCCTCCTACAGGTGGACTCTCTGATCGAAGCGTTTGGCACCAACAAGCAGAAGAGAGCTCTGTCTTCCAGGAGGCTGAACCAGGTGGGCAGTGAGGCCCTGCAGAGCGCTGTGGCCAAGGCTGCCCACTCCATCATAGACCAGAAGGGCCTGAAAGGTAACACACACACCTGTATACCTACACACACACACACACACCTGTATACCTACACACACACACACACCTGTATATCTACACACACACACACACACCTGTATACCTACACACACACACACACACACCTGTATACCTACACACACACACACACACACCTGTATACCTACACACACACACACACACACCTGTATACCTACACACACACACACCTGTATATCTACACACACACACACACACCTGTATATCTACACACACACACACACACCTGTATATCTACACACACACACACACACCTGTATATCTACACACACACACACACACCTGTATATCTACACACACACACACACACCTGTATATCTACACACACACACACACCTGTATATCTACACACACACACACACCTGTATATCTACACACACACACACACCTGTATATCTACACACACACACACACCTGTATATCTACACACACACACACACACACCTGTATATCTACACACACACACACACACACACACACACACCTGTATATCTACACACACACACACACACACACACCTGTATATCTACACACACACACACACACACACCTGTATATCTACACACACACACACCTGTATATCTACCCGCACACCTGTATACCCACACACACACACACCTGTATACCCACACACACACCTACAGTACATTTGGGAAGTATTCAGACCCCTTCCCCTTTTTCCACATTTTGTTACGTTAGTCTTATTACAAATATATATTTTTTTTTTATCCTCAAATCGACACACAATACCCCATAATGACATCACAATACCCCATAATGACATCACAATACCCCATAATGACATCACAATACCCCACAATGACAAAGCGAAAATAGGTTTAGAAATGTTTGCATATTTATTAAAAATAAACCAAAATAAGTATTTAGACCCTTTGCTATGAGACTCTAAATTGAGCTCATGTGCATCCTGTATCCATTGATCATCCTTGAGATGTTTCTACAACTTGATTGGAGTCCACCTGTGGTAAATTTAATTGATTGTACATGATTTGGAAAGGCACACACCTGTCTTTATAAGGTCCCAGAGTTGGCAGAGCAAAAACCAAGCCATGAGGTTGATTGTCCGTAGAGCTCTGAGACAGGATTGTGTCGAGGCACAGATCTGGGGAAGGGTACCAAAACATTTCTGCAGCATTGAAGGTCCCCAAGAACACAGTGGCCTCCATCATTCTTAAATGGAAGAAGTTTGGAAACCCCAAGACTCTTCCTAGAGCTGGCCACCCGGCCAAACTGACCAATCTGGGGAGAAGAACCCAGAGCTTCAGAGTTCCTCTGTGGAGACGGGAGAACCTTCCAGAAGGACAACCATCTCTGCAGCACTCCACCAATCAGGCCTTTATGGTAGAGTGGCCAGACGGAACCACTCCTCAGTAAAAGGCACATGACAGCCCGCTTGGAGTTTGCCGAAAGGCACCTAAAGGACTCAGATCATGAGAAACAAGATTCTCTGGTCTGATGAAACCAAGATGAAACTCTTTAGCCTGAATGCCAAGCGTCACATCTTCAGGAAACCTGGCACCATCCCTATGGTGAAGCATGGTGGTGGCAGCATCATGCTGTGGGGATGTTTTTCAGCAGCAGGGACTGGGAGACTAGTCAGGATCGAGGGAAAGATGAATGTACAAAGAGATCCTTGATGAAATCCTGCTCCAGAGTGCTCAGGACCTCAGACTGGGGCGAAGGTTCACCTTCCAACAGGACAACGACTCTAAGCACACAGACAAGACAACGCAGGAGTGGCTTCGGGACAAGTCTCTGAATGTCTATGAGGCCCAGCCAGAGCCCGGACTTGAACCCGATCTAACATCTCTGAAGAGACCTGAAAATAGCTGTGCAGCGACGCTCCCCATCCAACCTATCAGAGCTTGAGAGGATCTGCAGAGAAGAACGGGAGAAACTCCCAAAATACAGGTGTGCCAGGCTTGTAGCGTCATACCCAAGAAGATTCTAGGCTGTAATCGCTGCCAAAGGTGCTTCAACAAAGTACTGAGTAAAGGGTCTGAATACTTATGTAAATGTTATTTTTCAATTATTTTATTTTAGCCAAAATTGTTAGACCTGTTTTTGTGATGTCATGATGGGGTATTGTGATGTCATGATGGGTTATTGTGTGTAGGCTTTGTAGCTGTATATGTCTAGACACAGTCAGACCAGAAGGTAGTGGAATGTAACACACCTGTAGACGTACACACACACACCTGTGCAGTAACGTACACACACACACCTGTGCAGTAACACACACACACACACCTGTACAGTAACACACACACACCTGTAGACGTACACACACAACTGTAGAGGTACACACACACACCTGTACAGTAACACACAGCTGTAACATAGTGAATGTTTCCCCCCTGCAGCAGGAGGTGGTCCAGTCCCAGTAACATAGTGAATGTTTCCCCCCTCCAGCAGGAGGTGGTCCAGTCCCAGTAACATAGTGAATGTTTCCCCCCTCCAGCCCTGCAGCAGGAGGTGGTCCAGTCCCAGTAACATAGTGAATGTTTCCCCCTCCAGCCCTGCAGCAGGAGGTGGTCCAGTCCCAGTAACATAGTGAATGTTTACCCCCTCCAGCCCTGCAGCAGGAGGTGGTCCAGTCCCAGTAACATAGTGAATGTTTCCCCCCTCCAGCCCTGCAGCAGGAGGTGGTCCAGTCCCAGTAACATAGTGAATGTTTCCCCCCTCCAGCCCTGCAGCAGGAGGTGGTCCAGTCCCAGTAACATAGTGAATGTTTCCCCCCTCCAGCCCTGCAGCAGGAGGTGGTCCAGTCCCAGTAACATAGTGAATGTTTCCCCCCTCCAGCAGGAGGTGGTCCAGTCCCAGTAACATAGTGAATGTTTCCCCCCCTCCAGCAGGAGGTAGTCCAGTCCCAGTAACATAGTGAATGTTTCCCCCCTGCAGCAGGAGGTAGTCCAGTCCCAGTAACATAGTGAATGTTTCCCCCCCTCCAGCAGGAGGTAGTCCAGTCCCAGTAACATAGTGAATGTTTCCCCCCTGCAGCAGGAGGTAGTCCAGTCCCAGTAACATAGTGAATGTTTCCCCCCTGCAGCAGGAGGTAGTCCAGTCCCAGTAACATAGTGAATGTTTCCCCCCCTCCAGCAGGAGGTGGTCCAGTCCCAGTAACATAGTGAATGTTTCCCCCCTCCAGCCCTGCAGCAGGAGGTAGTCCAGTCCCAGTAACATAGTGAATGTTTCCCCCCTCCAGCCCTGCAGCAGGAGGTAGTCCAGTCCCAGTAACATAGTGAATGTTTCCCCCCTCCAGCAGGAGGTAGTCCAGTCCCAGTAACATAGTGAATGTTTCCCCCCTCCAGCCCTGCAGTAGGAGGTGGTCCAGTCCCAGTAACATAGTGAATGTTTCCCCCCTCCAGCCCTGCAGTAGGAGGTGGTCCAGTCCCAGTAACATAGTGAATGTTCCCCCCTCCAGCCCTGCAGCAGGAGGTGGTCCAGTCCCAGTAACATAGTGAATGTTTCCCCCCTCCAGCCCTGCAGCAGGAGGTGGTCCAGTCCCAGTAACATAGTGAATGTTTCCCCCCTCCAGCAGGAGGTGGTCCAGTCCCAGTAACATAGTGAATGTTTCCCCCCCTCCAGCAGGAGGTGGTCCAGTCCCAGTAACATAGTGAATGTTTCCCCCCTCCAGCAGGAGGTGGTCCAGTCCCAGTAACATAGTGAATGTTTCCCCCCTCCAGCAGGAGGTGGTCCAGTCCCAGTAACATAGTGAATGTTTCCCCCCTCCAGCCCTGCAGCAGGAGGTGGTCCAGTCCCAGTAACATTGTGAATGTTTCCCCCCTCCAGCCCTGCAGCAGGAGGTGGTCCAGTCCCAGTAACATAGTGAATGTTTCCCCCCTCCAGCCCTGCAGCAGGAGGTGGTCCAGTCCCAGTAACATAGTGAATGTTTCCCCCCTCCAGCCCTGCAGCAGGAGGTGGTCCAGTCCCAGTAACATAGTGAATGTTTCCCCCCTCCAGCAGGAGGTGGTCCAGTCCCAGTAACATAGTGAATGTTTCCCCCCCTCCAGCAGGAGGTAGTCCAGTCCCAGTAACATAGTGAATGTTTCCCCCCTGCAGCAGGAGGTAGTCCAGTCCCAGTAACATAGTGAATGTTTCCCCCCTGCAGCAGGAGGTAGTCCAGTCCCAGTAACATAGTGAATGTTTCCCCCCTGCAGCAGGAGGTAGTCCAGTCCCAGTAACATAGTGAATGTTTCCCCCCTGCAGCAGGAGGTGGTCCAGTCCCAGTAACATAGTGAATGTTTCCCCCCTCCAGCCCTGCAGCAGGAGGTGGTCCAGTCCCAGTAACATAGTGAATGTTTCCCCCCTGCAGCAGGAGGTAGTCCAGTCCCAGTAACATAGTGAATGTTCCCCCCCTGCAGCAGGAGGTAGTCCAGTCCCAGTAACATAGTGAATGTTTCCCCCCCTCCAGCAGGAGGTGGTCCAGTCCCAGTAACATAGTGAATGTTTCCCCCCTCCAGCCCTGCAGCAGGAGGTAGTCCAGTCCCAGTAACATAGTGAATGTTTCCCCCCTCCAGCCCTGCAGCAGGAGGTGGTCCAGTCCCAGTAACATAGTGAATGTTTCCCCCCCTGCAGCAGGAGGTGGTCCAGTCCCAGTAACATAGTGAATGTTTCCCCCCTCCAGCCCTGCAGTAGGAGGTGGTCCAGTCCCAGTAACATAGTGAATTTTTTTCCCCCCCTGCAGCAGGAGGTGGTCCAGTCCCAGTAACATAGTGAATGTTTCCCCCCTCCAGCAGGAGGTGGTCCAGTCCCAGTAACATAGTGAATGTTTCCCCCCTCCAGCCCTGCAGCAGGAGGTGGTCCAGTCCCAGTAACATAGTGAATGTTTCCCTCCTCCAGCCCTGCAGCAGGAGGTGGTCCAGTCCCAGTAACATAGTGAATGTTCCCCCCTCCAGCCCTGCAGCAGGAGGTGGTCCAGTCCCAGTAACATAGTGAATGTTTCCCCCCTCCAGCAGGAGGTGGTCCAGTCCCAGTAACATAGTGAATGTTTCCCCCCTCCAGCCCTGCAGCAGGAGGTGGTCCAGTCCCAGTAACATAGTGAATGTTTCCCCCCTGCAGCAGGAGGTAGTCCAGTCCCAGTAACATAGTGAATGTTTCCCCCCTCCAGCCCTGCAGCAGGAGGTGGTCCAGTCCCAGTAACATAGTGAATGTTTCCCCCCTCCAGCCCTGCAGCAGGAGGTGGTCCAGTCCCAGTAACATAGTGAATGTTTCCCCCCTCCAGCCCTGCAGCAGGAGGTGGTCCAGTCCCAGTAACATAGTGAATGTTTCCCCCCTCCAGCAGGAGGTGGTCCAGTCCCAGTAACATAGTGAATGTTTCCCCCCTCCAGCAGGAGGTGGTCCAGTCCCAGTAACATAGTGAATGTTTCCCCCCTCCAGTAGGAGGTGGTCCAGTCCCAGTAACATAGTGAATGTTTCCCCCCTCCAGCCCTGCAGCAGGAGGTGGTCCAGTCCCAGTAACATAGTGAATGTTTCCCCCCTCCAGCCCTGCAGCAGGAGGTAGTCCAGTCCCTGTAACATAGTGAATGTTTCCCTCCTCCAGCCCTGCAGTAGGAGGTGGTCCAGTCCCAGTAACATAGTGAATGTTTCCCTCCTCCAGCCCTGCAGCAGGAGGTGGTCCAGTCCCTGTAACATAGTGAATGTTTCCCCCCTCCAGCCCTGCAGCAGGAGGTGGTCCAGTCCCAGTAACATAGTGAATGTTTCCCCCCTCCAGCCCTGCAGCAGGAGGTGGTCCAGTCCCAGTAACATAGTGAATGTTTCCTCCCTGCAGCAGGAGGTGGTCCAGTCCCAGTAACATAGTGAATGTTTCCCCCCTCCAGCCCTGCAGCAGGAGGTGGTCCAGTCCCAGTAACATAGTGAATGTTTCCCCCCTGCAGCAGGAGGTGGTCCAGTCCCAGTAACATAGTGAATGTTTCCCCCCTCCAGCCCTGCAGCAGGAGGTGGTCCAGTCCCAGTAACATAGTGAATGTTTCCCCCCTCCAGCCCTGCAGCAGGAGGTGGTCCAGTCCCAGTAACATAGTGAATGTTTCCCCCCTCCAGCCCTGCAGTAGGAGGTGGTCCAGTCCCAGTAACATAGTGAATGTTTCCCCCCTCCAGCAGGAGGTGGTCCAGTCCCAGTAACATAGTGAATGTTTCCCCCCTCCAGTAGGAGGTGGTCCAGTCCCAGTAACATAGTGAATGTTTCCCCCCTCCAGCCCTGCAGTAGGAGGTGGTCCAGTCCCAGTAACATAGTGAATGTTTCCCCCCTCCAGCCCTGCAGTAGGAGGTGGTCCAGTCCCAGTAACATAGTGAATGTTTCCTCCCTCCAGCAGGAGGTGGTCCAGTCCCAGTAACATAGTGAATGTTTCCCCCCTCCAGCCCTGCAGCAGGAGGTGGTCCAGTCCCAGTAACATAGTGAATGTTTCCCCCCTCCAGCCCTGCAGCAGGAGGTGGTCCAGTCCCAGTCTGGAGTTTCTCATTACCTTCCGCCCTGCTACCACGACGCTGACACACCTCAACACGTCTACCTGTTTGACGACAGTATCCTTCACCTGAACTGGGGGGGGGGGGGGTGACCAGGTTAAGCTGTGTGTGTGTGTGTGTGAGTGAGAGAGAGAGCAGGTAAAGGCATGTCCCCAGGTTAAGCTGTGTGTGTGTGTGTGTGTAGCTCCAGGTTAAGCTGTGTGTGTGTGTGTAGCTCCAGGTTAAGCTGTGTGTGTGTAGCTCCAGGTTAAGCTGTGTGTGTGTGTAGCTCCAGGTTAAGCTGTGTTTGTGTGTGTGTAGCTCCAGGTTAAGCTGTGTGTGTGTGTGTAGCTCCAGGTTAAGCTGTGTGTGTGTGTGTGGCTCCAGGTTAAGCTGTGTGTGTGTGTGGCTCCAGGTTAAGCTGTGTGTGTGTGTGTAGCTCCAGGTTAAGCTGTGTGTGTGTGTGACTCCAGGTTAAGCTGTGTGTGTGTGTGGCTCCAGGTTAAGCTGTGTGTGTGTGTGTAGCTCCAGGTTAAGCTGTGTGTGTGTGTAGCTCCAGGTTAAGCTGTGTGTGTGTGTGTGTGTAGCTCCAGGTTAAGGTGTGTGTGTGTGTGTGTAGCTCCAGGTTAAGGTGTGTGTGTGTAGCTCCAGGTTAAGGTGTGTGTGTCCTTACCCGAGTCCCAGTCCTGTCTCCGGTGGAGTACGATGCCCTGGATGCTGCTGGCTCCAAGATGGCCGCCCTGACCCCTGAGGAACTACAGAACATAACAGACGGAGGGTAGGACTACAACACTGCTACTGTTGATGTGTTGATGTGTTGTTGTTGACTTGTTGATGTGTTGTTGTTGACGTGTTGTTGACGTGTTGTTGTTGACATGTTGTCTTGTTGATGTGTTGTTGTTGACGTGTTGTTGTTGACATGTTGTTGAAGTGTTGTCTTGTTGTTGACACGTGTTGTTGACATGTTGTTGACGTGTTGTCTTGTTGTTGACACGTGTTGTTGAAGTGTTGTCTTGTTGTTGACACGTGTTGTTGACGTGTTGTTGATATGTTGTTGACGTGTTGTCTTGTTGATCATGGTGTGGGGTTGACATGTTATGTTGTCTTGTTGTTGACATGTTGTTGACGTGTTGTCTTGTTGTTGATATGTTGTTGACGTGTTGTCTTGTTGATCATGGTGTGGTGTTGACATGTTATGTTGTTGACGTGTTGTTGATCTTGTTGTTCCAGGTGTCAGAGCGTGGTGTTGACATGTTATGTTGTTGACGTGTTGTTGATCTTGTTGTTCCAGGTGTCACAGCGTGGTGCGTCACTTGGAGAGCCTGCCCAGAGAGGGCGTGGCCAGAGAGAGACAGGCGCGCTGTGCCTTCTACCTCCTCATGATGCTCAAACTGGCACGGCAGAGACACATCAATCGCAAGTGTGAGTGTGTGTGTGTGTGTGTGTGTGAGTGTGTGTACGAGAAGCAAGTGATGACTTAAAAAAAAAAAAGTAATCCTCGTTTGAGCCTAAACCTGTAATGTTTACCGAGAATATGATCTCTGGGGAAATTGACTTTTAAAAAGGGCACGCTGTCGACAATGCGCCTTTGATTGAATCCCGGCCTACGGGTTGTGTTAATGTTGTATTCTAGTCGGGCAGGAGGAGGGCTGTCCTCGTATCATTAAGGGTTGTGTTAATGTTGTATTCTAGTCGGGCAGGAGGAGGGCTGTCCTCGTATCATTAAGGGTTGTGTTAATGTTGTATTCTAGTCGGGCAGGAGGAGGGCTGTCCTCGTATCATTAAGGGTTGTGTTAATGTTGTATTCTAGTCAGGCAGGAGGAGGGCTGTCCTCGTATCATTAAGGGTTGTGTTAATGTTGTATTCTAGTCGGGCAGGAGGAGGGCTGTCCTCGTATCATTAAGGGTTGTGTTAATGTTGTATTCTAGTCGGGCAGGAGGAGGGCTGTCCTCGTATCATTAAGGGTTGTGTTAATGTTGTATTCTAGTCGGGCAGGAGGAGGGCTGTCCTCGTATCATTAAGGGTTGTGTTAATGTTGTATTCTAGTCGGGCAGGAGGAGGGCTGTCCTCGTATCATTAAGGGTTGTGTTAATGTTGTATTCTAGTCAGGCAGGAGGAGGGCTGTCCTCGTATCATTAAGGGTTGTGTTAATGTTGTATTCTAGTCGGGCAGGAGGAGGGCTGTCCTCGTATCATTAAGGGTTGTGTTAATGTTGTATTCTAGTCGGGCAGGAGGAGGGCTGTCCTCGTATCATTAAGGGTTGTGTTAATGTTGTATTCTAGTCGGGCAGGAGGAGGGCTGTCCTCGTATCATTAAGGGTTGTGTTAATGTTGTATTCTAGTCGGGCAGGAGGAGGGCTGTCCTCGTATCATTAAGGGTTGTGTTAATGTTGTATTCTAGTCGGGCAGGAGGAGGGCTGTCCTCGTATCATTAAGGGTTGTGTTAATGTTGTATTCTAGTCGGGCAGGAGGAGGGCTGTCCTCGTATCATTAAGGGTTGTGTTAATGTTGTATTCTAGTCGGGCAGGAGGAGGGCTGTCCTCGTATCATTAAGGGTTGTGTTAATGTTGTATTCTAGTCGGGCAGGAGGAGGGCTGTCCTCGTATCATTAAGGGTTGTGTTAATGTTGTATTCTAGTCGGGCAGGAGGAGGGCTGTCCTCATATCATTAAGGGTTGTGTTAATGTTGTATTCTAGTCAGGCAGGAGGAGGGCTGTCCTCGTATCATTAAGGGTTGTGTTAATGTTGTATTCTAGTCAGGCAGGAGGAGGGCTGTCCTCGTATCATTAAGGGTTGTGTTAATGTTGTATTCTAGTCAGGCAGGAGGAGGGCTGTCCTCGTATCATTAAGGGTTGTGTTAATGTTGTATTCTAGTCGGGCAGGAGGAGGGCTGTCCTCGTATCATTAAGGGTTGTGTTAATGTTGTATTCTAGTCAGGCAGGAGGAGGGCTGTCCTCGTATCATTAAGGGTTGTGTTAATGTTGTATTCTAGTCGGGCAGGAGGAGGGCTGTCCTCGTATCATTAAGGGTTGTGTTAATGTTGTATTCTAGTCGGGCAGGAGGAGGGCTGTCCTCGTATCATTAAGGGTTGTGTTAATGTTGTATTCTAGTCAGGCAGGAGGAGGGCTGTCCTCGTATCATTAAGGGTTGTGTTAATGTTGTATTCTAGTCAGGCAGGAGGAGGGCTGTCCTCGTATCATTAAGGGTTGTGTTAATGTTGTATTCTAGTCGGGCAGGAGGAGGGCTGTCCTCGTATCATTAAGGGTTGTGTTAATGTTGTATTCTAGTCGGGCAGGAGGAGGGCTGTCCTCGTATCATTAAGGGTTGTGTTAATGTTGTATTCTAGTCGGGCAGGAGGAGGGCTGTCCTCGTATCATTAAGGGTTGTGTTAATGTTGTATTCTAGTCGGGCAGGAGGAGGGCTGTCCTCGTATCATTAAGGGTTGTGTTAATGTTGTATTCTAGTCGGGCAGGAGGAGGGCTGTCCTCGTATCATTAAGGGTTGTGTTAATGTTGTATTCTAGTCGGGCAGGAGGAGGGCTGTCCTCGTATCATTAAGGGTTGTGTTAATGTTGTATTCTAGTCGGGCAGGAGGAGGGCTGTCCTCGTATCATTAAGGGTTGTGTTAATGTTGTATTCTAGTCAGGCAGGAGGAGGGCTGTCCTCGTATCATTAAGGGTTGTGTTAATGTTGTATTCTAGTCGGGCAGGAGGAGGGCTGTCCTCGTATCATTAAGGGTTGTGTTAATGTTGTATTCTAGTCGGGCAGGAGGAGGGCTGTCCTCGTATCATTAAGGGTTGTGTTAATGTTGTATTCTAGTCGGGCAGGAGGAGGGCTGTCCTCGTATCATTAAGGGTTGTGTTAATGTTGTATTCTAGTCGGGCAGGAGGAGGGCTGTCCTCGTATCATTAAGGGTTGTGTTAATGTTGTATTCTAGTCAGGCAGGAGGAGGGCTGTCCTCGTATCATTAAGGGTTGTGTTAATGTTGTATTCTAGTCGGGCAGGAGGAGGGCTGTCCTCGTATCATTAAGGGTTGTGTTAATGTTGTATTCTAGTCAGGCAGGAGGAGGGCTGTCCTCGTATCATTAAGGGTTGTGTTAATGTTGTATTCTAGTCGGGCAGGAGGAGGGCTGTCCTCGTATCATTAAGGGTTGTGTTAATGTTGTATTCTAGTCGGGCAGGAGGAGGGCTGTCCTCGTATCATTAAGGGTTGTGTTAATGTTGTATTCTAGTCGGGCAGGAGGAGGGCTGTCCTCGTATCATTAAGGGTTGTGTTAATGTTGTATTCTAGTCGGGCAGGAGGAGGGCTGTCCTCGTATCATTAAGGGTTGTGTTAATGTTGTATTCTAGTCGGGCAGGAGGAGGGCTGTCCTCGTATCATTAAGGGTTGTGTTAATGTTGTATTCTAGTCGGGCAGGAGGAGGGCTGTCCTCGTATCATTAAGGGTTGTGTTAATGTTGTATTCTAGTCGGGCAGGAGGAGGGCTGTCCTCGTATCATTAAGGGTTGTGTTAATGTTGTATTCTAGTCGGGCAGGAGGAGGGCTGTCCTCGTATCATTAAGGGTTGTGTTAATGTTGTATTCTAGTCGGGCAGGAGGAGGGCTGTCCTCGTATCATTAAGGGTTGTGTTAATGTTGTATTCTAGTCGGGCAGGAGGAGGGCTGTCCTCGTATCATTAAGGGTTGTGTTAATGTTGTATTCTAGTCGGGCAGGAGGAGGGCTGTCCTCGTATCATTAAGGGTTGTGTTAATGTTGTATTCTAGTCGGGCAGGAGGAGGGCTGTCCTCGTATCATTAAGGGTTGTGTTAATGTTGTATTCTAGTCGGGCGGGAGGAGGGCTGTCCTCGTATCATTAAGGGTTGTGTTAATGTTGTATTCTAGTCGGGCGGGAGGAGGGCTGTCCTCGTATCATTAAGGGTTGTGTTAATGTTGTATTCCAGTCGGGCGGGAGGAGGGCTGTCCTCGTATCATTAAGGGTTGTGTTAATGTTGTATTCTAGTCGGGCGGGAGGAGGGCTGTCCTCGTATCATTAAGGGTTGTGTTAATGTTGTATTCTAGTCGGGCGGGAGGAGGGCTGTCCTCGTATCATTAAGGGTTGTGTTAATGTTGTATTCTAGTCGGGCGGGAGGAGGGCTGTCCTCGTATCATTAAGGGTTGTGTTAATGTTGTATTCTAGTCGGGCAGGAGGAGGGCTGTCCTCGTATCATTAAGGGTTGTGTTAATGTTGTATTCTAGTCGGGCAGGAGGAGGGCTGTCCTCGTATCATTAAGGGTTGTGTTAATGTTGTATTCTAGTCGGGCAGGAGGAGGGCTGTCCTCGTATCATTAAGGGTTGTGTTAATGTTGTATTCTAGTCGGGCAGGAGGAGGGCTGTCCTCGTATCATTAAGGGTTGTGTTAATGTTGTATTCTAGTCGGGCAGGAGGAGGGCTGTCCTCGTATCATTAAGGGTTGTGTTAATGTTGTATTCTAGTCGGGCGGGAGGAGGGCTGTCCTCGTATCATTAAGGGTTGTGTTAATGTTGTATTCCAGTCGGGCGGGAGGAGGGCTGTCCTCGTATCATTAAGGGTTGTGTTAATGTTGTATTCTAGTCGGGCGGGAGGAGGGCTGTCCTCGTATCATTAAGGGTTGTGTTAATGTTGTATTCTAGTCGGGCGGGAGGAGGGCTGTCCTCGTATCATTAAGGGTTGTGTTAATGTTGTATTCTAGTCGGGCGGGAGGAGGGCTGTCCTCGTATCATTAAGGGTTGTGTTAATGTTGTATTCTAGTCGGGCAGGAGGAGGGCTGTCCTCGTATCATTAAGGGTTGTGTTAATGTTGTATTCTAGTCGGGCAGGAGGAGGGCTGTCCTCGTATCATTAAGGGTTGTGTTAATGTTGTATTCTAGTCAGGCAGGAGGAGGGCTGTCCTCGTATCATTAAGGGTTGTGTTAATGTTGTATTCTAGTCGGGCAGGAGGAGGGCTGTCCTCGTATCATTAAGGGTTGTGTTAATGTTGTATTCTAGTCGGGCAGGAGGAGGGCTGTCCTCGTATCATTAAGGGTTGTGTTAATGTTGTATTCTAGTCGGGCAGGAGGAGGGCTGTCCTCGTATCATTAAGGGTTGTGTTAATGTTGTATTCTAGTCGGGCAGGAGGAGGGCTGTCCTCGTATCATTAAGGGTTGTGTTAATGTTGTATTCTAGTCGGGCAGGAGGAGGGCTGTCCTCGTATCATTAAGGGTTGTGTTAATGTTGTATTCTAGTCGGGCAGGAGGAGGGCTGTCCTCGTATCATTAAGGGTTGTGTTAATGTTGTATTCCAGTCGGGCGGGAGGAGGGCTGTCCTCGTATCATTAAGGGTTGTGTTAATGTTGTATTCTAGTCGGGCGGGAGGAGGGCTGTCCTCGTATCATTAAGGGTTGTGTTAATGTTGTATTCTAGTCGGGCGGGAGGAGGGCTGTCCTCGTATCATTAAGGGTTGTGTTAATGTTGTATTCTAGTCGGGCGGGAGGAGGGCTGTCCTCGTATCATTAAGGGTTGTGTTAATGTTGTATTCTAGTCGGGCGGGAGGAGGGCTGTCCTCGTATCATTAAGGGTTGTGTTAATGTTGTATTCTAGTCAGGCAGGAGGAGGGCTGTCCTCGTATCATTAAGGGTTGTGTTAATGTTGTATTCTAGTCAGGCAGGAGGAGGGCTGTCCTCGTATCATTAAGGGTTGTGTTAATGTTGTATTCTAGTCGGGCAGGAGGAGGGCTGTCCTCGTATCATTAAGGGTTGTGTTAATGTTGTATTCTAGTCGGGCAGGAGGAGGGCTGTCCTCGTATCATTAAGGGTTGTGTTAATGTTGTATTCTAGTCGGGCAGGAGGAGGGCTGTCCTCGTATCATTAAGGGTTGTGTTAATGTTGTATTCTAGTCAGGCAGGAGGAGGGCTGTCCTCGTATCATTAAGGGTTGTGTTAATGTTGTATTCTAGTCAGGCAGGAGGAGGGCTGTCCTCGTATCATTAAGGGTTGTGTTAATGTTGTATTCTAGTCAGGCAGGAGGAGGGCTGTCCTCGTATCATTAAGGGTTGTGTTAATGTTGTATTCTAGTCGGGCAGGAGGAGGGCTGTCCTCGTATCATTAAGGGTTGTGTTAATGTTGTATTCTAGTCGGGCAGGAGGAGGGCTGTCCTCGTATCATTAAGGGTTGTGTTAATGTTGTATTCTAGTCAGGCAGGAGGAGGGCTGTCCTCGTATCATTAAGGGTTGTGTTAATGTTGTATTCTAGTCGGGCAGGAGGAGGGCTGTCCTCGTATCATTAAGGGTTGTGTTAATGTTGTATTCTAGTCGGGCAGGAGGAGGGCTGTCCTCGTATCATTAAGGGTTGTGTTAATGTTGTATTCTAGTCGGGCAGGAGGAGGGCTGTCCTCGTATCATTAAGGGTTGTGTTAATGTTGTATTCTAGTCGGGCAGGAGGAGGGCTGTCCTCGTATCATTAAGGGTTGTGTTAATGTTGTATTCTAGTCGGGCAGGAGGAGGGCTGTCCTCGTATCATTAAGGGTTGTGTTAATGTTGTATTCTAGTCGGGCAGGAGGAGGGCTGTCCTCGTATCATTAAGGGTTGTGTTAATGTTGTATTCTAGTCGGGCAGGAGGAGGGCTGTCCTCGTATCATTAAGGGTTGTGTTAATGTTGTATTCTAGTCGGGCAGGAGGAGGGCTGTCCTCGTATCATTAAGGGTTGTGTTAATGTTGTATTCTAGTCGGGCAGGAGGAGGGCTGTCCTCGTATCATTAAGGGTTGTGTTAATGTTGTATTCTAGTCAGGCAGGAGGAGGGCTGTCCTCGTATCATTAAGGGTTGTGTTAATGTTGTATTCTAGTCAGGCAGGAGGAGGACTGTCCTCGTATCATTAAGGGTTGTGTTAATGTTGTATTCTAGTCAGGCAGGAGGAGGGCTGTCCTCGTATCATTAAGGGTTGTGTTAATGTTGTATTCTAGTCGGGCAGGAGGAGGGCTGTCCTCGTATCATTAAGGGTTGTGTTAATGTTGTATTCTAGTCGGGCAGGAGGAGGGCTGTCCTCGTATCATTAAGGGTTGTGTTAATGTTGTATTCTAGTCGGGCAGGAGGAGGGCTGTCCTCGTATCATTAAGGGTTGTGTTAATGTTGTATTCTAGTCGGGCAGGAGGAGGGCTGTCCTCGTATCATTAAGGGTTGTGTTAATGTTGTATTCTAGTCGGGCAGGAGGAGGGCTGTCCTCGTATCATTAAGGGTTGTGTTAATGTTGTATTCTAGTCGGGCAGGAGGAGGGCTGTCCTCGTATCATTAAGGGTTGTGTTAATGTTGTATTCTAGTCGGGCAGGAGGAGGGCTGTCCTCGTATCATTAAGGGTTGTGTTAATGTTGTATTCTAGTCGGGCAGGAGGAGGGCTGTCCTCGTATCATTAAGGGTTGTGTTAATGTTGTATTCTAGTCGGGCAGGAGGAGGGCTGTCCTCGTATCATTAAGGGTTGTGTTAATGTTGTATTCTAGTCGGGCAGGAGGAGGGCTGTCCTCGTATCATTAAGGGTTGTGTTAATGTTGTATTCTAGTCGGGCAGGAGGAGGGCTGTCCTCGTATCATTAAGGGTTGTGTTAATGTTGTATTCTAGTCGGGCAGGAGGAGGGCTGTCCTCGTATCATTAAGGGTTGTGTTAATGTTGTATTCCAGTCGGGCAGGAGGAGGGCTGTCCTCGTATCATTAAGGGTTGTGTTAATGTTGTATTCTAGTCGGGCAGGAGGAGGGCTGTCCTCGTATCATTAAGGGTTGTGTTAATGTTGTATTCTAGTCGGGCAGGAGGAGGGCTGTCCTCGTATCATTAAGGGTTGTGTTAATGTTGTATTCTAGTCGGGCAGGAGGAGGGCTGTCCTCGTATCATTAAGGGTTGTGTTAATGTTGTATTCTAGTCGGGCAGGAGGAGGGCTGTCCTCGTATCATTAAGGGTTGTGTTAATGTTGTATTCTAGTCGGGCAGGAGGAGGGCTGTCCTCGTATCATCCACACCAAGCTGATGAGGACCTTCACCGTGGAGACCTTCAATAACGGCAGGTAGCTTGTCCACTCGCTGGCACCCTACGCCCTTATACATAGTGCACGACCTTTGACCCGGGCCCATAGATGGTCTGCTTCTCAAAGAGCACCCTACGTAGTGCACTAGATAGGGAATAGAGCTCTCCTCTCCCTACTCTGAGTTAAAAACAGATTTAGTTAAATGCAGTAGCTACATTGGTATTAATGTGTGTAGGGTGCAGAACGTTACTGATGTGTGTGTGTGTGTGTGTGTGTGTGTGTGTGTAGGGTGCAGAACGTGGTGTCTACGTCGATGCGTGTGAAGATGGCAGCGTACTGCCTGGCCCTGCTGCTCCACATGGGAGACATGACCTCTGACCTCACACTGCTACACAGAGACCTGGGGGTCACAGAGAAACGGTGAGAGACACTTACACAGAGACCTGGGGGGGGGGGGGGGGTCACAGAGAAACGGTAAAGAGAGACCTGGGGGGGTTACAGAACAGGAGAGAGACCTGGGGGAGGGGTTACAGAACAGGAGAGAGACCTGGGGGAGGGGTCACAGAACAGGAGAGAGACCTGGGGGAGGGGTTACAGAACAGGAGAGAGACCTGGGGGAGGGGTCACAGAACAGGAGAGAGACCTGGGGGGGTTACAGAACAGGAGAGAGACCTGGGGGAGGGGTTACAGAACAGGAGAGAGACCTGGGGGAGGGGTCACAGAACAGGAGAGAGACCTGGGGGAGGGGTTACAGAACAGGAGAGAGACCTGGGGGAGGGGTCACAGAACAGGAGAGAGACCTGGGGGAGGGGTTACAGAACAGGAGAGAGACCTGGGGGGGGGGGGGGGGTCACAGAACAGGAGAGAGACCTGGGGGGGGGGGGGTCACAGAACAGGAGAGAGACCTGGGGGAGGGGTTACAGAACAGGAGAGAGACCTGGGGGAGGGGTCACAGAACAGGAGAGAGACCTGGGGGAGGGGTTACAGAACAGGAGAGAGACCTGGGGGGGTTACAGAACAGGAGAGAGACCTGGGGGGGTTACAGAACAGGAGAGAGACCTGGGGGGGTTACAGAACAGGAGAGAGACCTGGGGGAGGGGTTACAGAACAGGAGAGAGACCTGGGGGAGGGGTCACAGAACAGGAGAGAGACCTGGGGGAGGGGTTACAGAACAGGAGAGAGACCTGGGGGGGGGGGGGGGGTCACAGAACAGGAGAGAGACCTGGGGGGGGGGGGGGGGGGTCACAGAACAGGAGAGAGACCTGGGGGGGTTACAGAACAGGAGAGAGACCTGGGGGGGGGGGGGGTCACAGAACAGGAGAGAGACCTGGGGGAGGGGGGTTACAGAATAGGAGAGAGACCTGGGGGAGGGGTCACAGAACAGGAGAGAGACCTGGGGGAGGGGTCACAGAACAGGAGAGAGACCTGGGGGAGGGGTCACAGAACAGGAGAGAGACCTGGGGGAGGGGTCACAGAACAGGAGAGAGACCTGGGGGAGGGGTCACAGAACAGGAGAGAGACCTGGGGGAGGGGTCACAGAACAGGAGAGAGACCTGGGGGAGGGGTCACAGAACAGGAGAGAGACCTGGGGGAGGGGTCACAGAACAGGAGAGAGACCTGGGGGAGGGGTCACAGAACAGGAGAGAGACCTGGGGGAGGGGTCACAGAACAGGAGAGAGACCTGGGGGAGGGGTCACAGAACAGGAGAGAGACCTGGGGGAGGGGTCACAGAACAGGAGAGAGACCTGGGGGAGGGGTCACAGAACAGGAGAGAGACCTGGGGGAGGGGTCACAGAACAGGAGAGAGACCTGGGGGAGGGGTCACAGAACAGGAGAGAGACCTGGGGGAGGGGTCACAGAACAGGAGAGAGACCTGGGGGAGGGGTCACAGAACAGGAGAGAGACCTGGGGGAGGGGTCACAGAACAGGAGAGAGACCTGGGGGAGGGGTCACAGAACAGGAGAGAGACCTGGGGGAGGGGTCACAGAGAACAGGAGAGAGAGAGAGAGACACACCTCAAACACAAAAGAAACAGCGTTACTGATTTTTCTCTGTGTGTGTGTGTGTGTGTGTGTGTGTGTGTGTGTGTGTGTGTGTGTGTGTGTGTGTGTGTGTGTGTGTGTGTGTGTGTGTGTGTGTGTGTGTGTGTGTGTGTGTGTGTGTGTGTATAGGATCGTGGAGGTGGCCAAGTCGATGGGGTTGACCCTGGTCAGACATGGCTGTGTGAAGGGGGACGATGGGGCGACAGCTGAAAACAGACTGGCCACTCTGGTGCTGCCCCTCGCCAAATACCAACCGTTCATAGAGATACGCAAACGCAAAAAAATGCATTAGAGGAAGACGAGGGTAACGCTTCGAACACACCGACAGCGTCATTGAGCTAAATAGTACGCAGCATCGTCTGGTTCTGTCTGCAACCGAAGTTCAACATTCACCTTCTGCTACCGTTTCTGTCAAGCCGTCTGCAGCAGACAGTTTGACGCGTCCGCCGTTACGCACCACACAGAACGCACTGCAACGCAGGGCTGCAAGGATAACGCAGCGTTTTCATTGGATATGAAGGTACTTCTGGTGTACCAGAATGTAATGACGCTGTCGGTGTGTTCGAAGTGGAAGGAGAAGGGGGAGAGGGAGACATGGGTAAGGAGGAAGAGAGAAGGGGAGAGGGAGACATGGGTAAGGAGGAAGAGAGAAGGGGAGAGGAAGACATGGGGAAGGAGGAAGAGAGAAGGGGAGAGGAAGACATGGGGAAGGAGGAAGAGAGAAGGGGAGAGGAAGACATGGGGAAGGAGGAAGAGAGAAGGGGAGAGGAAGACATGGGTAAGGAGGAAGAGAGGAGGGGAGAGGGAGACATGGGTAAGGAGGAAGAGAGGAGGGGAGAGGGAGACATGGGTAAGGAGGAAGAGAGACGGGGAGAGGGAGACATGGGTAAGGAGGAAGAGAGACGGGGAGAGGGAGACATGGGTAAGGAGGAAGAGAGGGGAGGAAGACATGGGTAAGGAGGAAGAGAGAAGGGGAGAGGAAGACATGGGTAAGGAGGAAGAGAGAGGGGAGGAAGACATGGGTAAGGAGGAAGAGAGGGGAGGAAGACATGGGTAAGGAGGAAGAGAGAGGGGAGGAAGACATGGGTAAGGAGGAAGAGAGGGGAGGAAGACATGGGTAAGGAGGAAGAGAGAAACATATTCCTGGAGCGGGAAAGCAGGTGAGATAGAGATGGACACTAGAAACCCTCCTCAAAGTATTCTTTAAACAAATAAAACATTTAATGTAATAAACTAAATCCAGGTTGTGTGTGAGTTCCTACCGTCAGAACATTACCCGTCTGGGAGAACTGAGGAAGTGACTCGTGTGGTGAAAACATGTAGAAAGCGCAGTAAAAACACTAGTAGACATTTCAGTGAGGAAACTGGATTTTTTGGGGGAAACTTGAATGTCATTAAGGCTAGGAGTTATTCCTAGTCAGGTAAAACTCCAATCCCTAACCACTGATACCACACCAGTCACATGACACTGTCCATGATACCACACCAGTCACATGACACTGTCCATGATACCACACCAGTCACATGACACTGTCCATGATACCACGCCAGTCACATGACACTGTCCATGATACCACACCAGTCACATGACACTGTCCATGATACCACACCAGTCACAGTGGTAAATGCTGTATAGAAGCTCCTCCAGTAGTGGGGATCTCATAGCTCAATGACACTTCTAGAACCCTCTGGGGAGGACAACGTTCTAGAACCCTCTGGGAGGACCATGTTCTAGAACCCCCAGGGAGGACAATGTTCTAGAACCCTCCAGGGAGGACAATGTTCTAGAACCCTCCAGGGAGGACAGTTCTAGAACCCTCCAGGGAGGACAATGTTCTAGAACCCCCCCGGGGGAGGACAACGTTCTAGAACCCCCCCGGGAGAGGACAACGTTCTAGAACCCCCCCGGGGGAGGACAACGTTCTAGAACCCCCGGGGAGGACAATGTTCTAGAACACCCAAGACAGGCAACGTTCTGTGTCCAGCCATTCCACAACATCTGCAGAGTTCAAGTGTTCCTAGATCAACATGTCAGAGGAATGTTTTAAGAAAACAATGTTTTGAGACAGGAGAGGTCAGGGCTGAACTCTTGACCCCTGGTGAGGAGGTCATCCAATCCGTCTTCAGCGCGGGGTTGCTAGGGCCTCAGAGGATGGTGCAGAAGACGCTGCCGTTGTTATGGCAACCGCTCTCGACGGTGGCGGTGATCCTGGTAGTCATGGAGATGGCAAAGTGGGAGGGGTGACAGGAGGAGGAGGAGGGGGGGAGGGATGAGGGACGGTCAGAGAGGGGGCGGGGGGGAGGGTTCTCCAAAACCCAGGGAGGGGCAGAGGAACATGTCCTGGCAGGAGAGAGCAGAGGGGGGGGGTGGAGGAGAGACGAAGAGGAGAGGAAACGGGATGAGGGAAGAGGAGGGGTAAAATGTATTAACCCATTAAATAGCTAGAAGGAAGTGTCCATACTTGGTGAGTAGCATTGAAAGTCTGTTGCCTAGCTACCTGTTGCTATGTTTTAGCACGCTGTTGTTGCGCAGCGCGCTGCTGTCGTTGCCGGGGTCGCGGTGTAGCGGGGGTTTGACGTTGCCGGGGTGACCCTGGAACACCAGGTTGTCGTGGACGACGGCCTTTGCCGGCCCCAGCACGGCGATGCCACACCCCTGTACCGGCTGGACTCGATTACGCAACACCTACACACACAAAGTATTTATTTAATACCCAGGGTGATGATGATTGTGTGTATGTGTGTTGTGTGTCTGAGCCCAGCTCACCTTGACATCGGCGCTGTCCGTCAACCGTATCCCGTAACCACGGTTACCCACCACGTCGTTCTCCACCACCTGTCCATCGCCCCGGAAACTAACGCCATGGCCGCCGTTGTCATACACACCGTTGCCGCGGAGTTCCACCCGACACTCCCTCTCCACGGCGACGCCACCGCGCCCGTTTCCATGGACGCAGTTAGCAACTAGTCGAGTCAGCTGACTGCTCTGTAGCACGGCAACACCGGCGCCACGGTTACCGTTCACTAGGTTAGCAACGACATTCAGCGGTTCACTGCTCTTCACGTATAAACCAACCGCTAGACAGAGAGAGAGACAGACAGAGAGAGACAGAAAGACAGAGAGAGAAAGACAGAGAGAGGCAGAGAGAGAAAGACAGAGAGAGGCAGAGAGACAGAGAGAGGCAGAGAGACAGACAGAGAGAGACAGAGAGTTTATGTTCCATATCAGTGATTTAACAACAATGCTGTGTTTAGATGGTACGAGGTAAACGGTAGACCAGATGTCATTGTTCTTGGCCCTCTTCTCTCTCCAAGTCACTCAGCTCCGTCATATCCTCACATGGTCTCTCCTATCACTGCTATGAGGATGGACCTCTCCTCTTCTCTCTATACACCAAGTCACTCAGCTCTGTCATATCCTTACATGGTCTCTCCTATCACTGCTATGAGGATGGACCTCTCCTCTTCTCTCTATACACCAAGTCACTCAGCTCTGTCATATCCTTACATGGTCTCTCCTATCACTGCTATGAGGATGGACCTCTCCTCTTCTCTCTATACACCAAGTCACTCAGCTCCGTCATATCCTCACATGGTCTCTCCTATCACTGCTATGAGGATGGACCTCTCCTCTTCTCTCTATACACCAAGTCACTCAGCTCTGTCATATCCTTACATGGTCTCTCCTATCACTGCTATGAGGATGGACCTCTCCTCTTCTCTCTATACACCAAGTCACTCAGCTCCGTCATATCCTCACATGGTCTCTCCTATCACTGCTATGAGGACGGACCTCTCCTCTTCTCTCTCTACACCAAGTCACTCAGCTCTGTCATATCCTCACATGGTCTCTCCTATCACTGCTATGAGGACGGACCTCTCCCCTTCTCTCTATAGACCAAGTCACTCAGCTCTGTCATATCCTCACATGGTCTCTCCTATCACTGCTATGAGGACGGACCTCTCCCCTTCTCTCTATACACCAAGTCACTCAGCTCCGTCATATCCTCACATGGTCTCTCCTATCACTGCTATGAGGATGGACCTCTCCCCTTCTCTCTATACACCAAGTCACTCAGCTCTGTCATATCCTCACATGGTCTCTCCTATCACTGCTATGAGGACGGACCTCTCCCCTTCTCTCTATACACCAAGTCACTCAGCTCTGTCATATCCTCACATGGTCTCTCCTATCACTGCTATGAGGACGGACCTCTCCCCTTCTCTCTATACACCAAGTCACTCAGCTCTGTCATATCCTCACATGGTCTCTCCTATCACTGCTATGAGGATGGACCTCTCCTCTTCTCTCTATACACCAAGTCACTCAGCTCCGTCATATCCTCACATGGTCTCTCCTATCACTGCTATGAGGATGGACCTCTCCTCTTCTCTCTATACACCAAGTCACTCAGCTCTGTCATATCCTCACATAGGGCTGGGCGATATGGCCAAAATATTATATCACGGTATTTTATGTTTTTGATTAATAAAAGTTGTAAATGTGCTTTATGAGTAGTGCGTGGCCCTTGGGTGGCAACACATATATTCTAAGTGATTTCAATGGGTCTTTCTCCATTCTGATTGGGTTGAAGTTGAATTGAACAGTATAAAACAAAAAAACAAAAATCAGAATTTTCATCCATTTTCTGCATTTGAGATCGTTTCCACACTGCCACGTAGAGCTGCACGATATGGGCAAGTCACCTGGGCCTTATTTTTAACCAAATGTTGCGATTTAAGAGCAAAACACTGTTGGAATAATAGGAATATAATGTCTATTCTAATTATTTGGTTAGAATATAATAGTGGGCACTTTTAATACAGTGTTGTTGGACATGACAACGAATGAAAATGCCAGGGAGAAGTAGTTATTATTGTGACAGGGTATTAACTAATGTGTTGATAGGTGTTTCCTAGGGGACCCTATAATCTTTGGCTACATTGAATGTTTTCTGTTAGCTACTTCATGTAGCTAACTGATTCTTGCTTTTCCGTTTACCTCTTTAAATTTAGAAGACACTGTTGCACAAACAACATGCTAATTAAGGTCAACACAATCACTGGTATTATCAGGCTGTATAGCTAATTACACTTGCTCTGACTCATTAAGTTACATGTATTAGCTAGCTAGCTAGCGATTAGCATTAGCGGCTAACAAGATTTAGGAACAACTTGCTAAGAAAAGACAAGCTAGCTGTCAGCAGATGTAAGAAACACAAGCTAATAGTGTAATTATAGAATACAAGGAGATTTATATTTTAAGAAGCAAAAGTGACAACTGCATCGTTGTCATCGACAGTGTTGATTGCGTTGCGTTGACCATGCAGACGGAACGCGGAAGTGCCTCCTGGTTGAGGAACATCAAATGCGCTCCTTGAGTGACAGGAGGGGTGGCTAGGTTTGTGTGGACAGCGGCATAGAGAGACCGGAGAGAAGTAAACAATAAAAATGGCCGTTACAACACTGCGTATCACATTTAACAAACCAAACATTCAAATGCCGGTATAGAAGGTAAAGTAAAAACCCAAACCAATCCGACCTATCGCTGCTATGAGGATGACACTCAACTACTCTTCTCCCCCCCCCCCCCCCCCCTTTGACACCCAGGTGGCAACACGCATCTCTGAGTGCCTGGCAGATATCTCAGCTTGGATGTCGGCCACCCACAGAGCTGCTCTTCCTCCCGGGGAAGGCCTGCAGGCTGAAGGACCTCTCCATCACGGTTGACAACACCACAGTGTCGCCCCTCCCAGAGTGTAAAGAACCTTGGCGTGACCCTGGACAACACTCTGTCGTTCTCTGCAAACATCACAGCAGTGACCATGTCCTGCAGGTTCATGCTCTACAACATCCGTAGAGTACGACCCTACCTCACACAGGAAGTGGCGCAGGTCCTAATACCGTCTGGACGACTGCAACTGGCTGTTGGCTCTGGGCTCTCCGCTTGTGTCATCCAACCCCTGCAACTTACCCAGAACGCAGCAGCCCGCCTGGAGTTCAACCTTCCCAAATTCTCCCATGTTACCCCACTCCTCCTCACACTCCACTGGCTTCCAGTCGAAGGTCACGTCCCCTACCAGACCACGGTGCTTCCCTACAGGGCAGCAAGAGGAACTGCCCCCTCCCTACCTTTTAGGCTATGCTCAAACCCTACACACTAACCTGGGCACTCTGTTCTGCCAGCCTCCATTGTGGCTCTACAGTGTCTACAGTCTCACCTCCATTGTGGCTCTACAGTGTCTACAGTCTCTCCTCCATTGCGGCTCTACAGTCTCTCCTCCATTGTGGCTCTACAGTGTCTACAGTCTCTCCTCCATTGCGGCTCTACAGTGTCTACAGTCTCACCTCCATTGTGGCTCTACAGTCTCACCTCCATTGCGGCTCTACAGTGTCTACAGTCTCACCTCCATTACGGCCTGTACAGTGTCTACAGTCTCTCCTCCATTACGGCTCTACAGTGTCTACAGTCTCACCTCCATTGCGGCTCTACAGTGTCTACAATCTCACCTCCATTGCGGCTCTACAGTGTCTACAGTCTCTCCTCCATTGCAGCTCTACAGTGTCTACAGTCTCACCTCCATTGTGGCTCTACAGTCTCTCCTCCATTGTGGCTCTACAGTGTCTACAGTCTCACCTCCATTGCGGCTCTACAGTGTCTACAGTCTCACCTCCATTGTGGCTCTACAGTGTCTACAGTCTCACCTCCATTGCGGCCCTACAGTGTCTACAATCTCACCTCCATTGCGGCTCTACAGTGTCTACAGTCTCACCTCCATTGTGGCTCTACAGTGTCTACAGTCTCACCTCCATTGCGGCTCTACAGTGTCTACAGTCTCTCCTCCATTGTGGCTCTACAGTGTCTACAGTCTCTCCTCCATTGTGGCTCTACAGTGTCTACAGTCTCTCCTCCATTGTGGCTCTACAGTGTCTACAGTCTCTCCTCCATTGTGGCTCTACAGTGTCTACAGTCTCTCCTCCATTGCGGCCCTACAGTGTCTACAGTCTCTCCTCCATTGTGGCTCTACAGTGTCTACAGTCTCTCCTCCATTGCGGCCCTACAGTGTCTACAGTCTCACCTCCATTACAGCTCTACAGTGTCTACAGTCTCACCTCCATTGTGGCTCTACAGTGTCTACAGTCTCTCCTCCATTGCGGCCCTACAGTGTCTACAGTCTCACCTCCATTACGGCTCTACAGTGTCTACAGTCTCTCCTCCATTGCGGCTCTACAGTGTCTACAGTCTCTCCTCCATTGCGGCTCTACAGTGTCTAGTCTCACCTCCATTACGGCTAATGCAGTTTCCCTCCACCAGAGCCGTGCTGATGGAGCGCCGGGCGGAGAGACGTTCGTCCTCGCTGTCAAGGTCACCTTCCCACGCCAGCAGCTCTCCTTCCTCATGGAAGTTCTCCTGTCCTCCTCCTCTTCCTCCTCCCTCCTGCCCCCCTTCCCTGGTCCCGCCCCCGTCAGGGTCCTTCCGGCAGAACACGGCCAGCCCGTACATGCGGTTATGGGTAATGTAGTTTCCCAACAGCTGAGGGAGGCTGGAGGACATCAACCACACACCACAGCCCTTGTTGCCTAGGAGAAGGGAGAGGAGAGGAGGACAGGAGAACAGGAAGTGACATCAGCGAACAGAAAGTGTGTGTATATTACTCACTGTAGATGTGGTTTCCCTCTATGAGTCCACGGCCTCTCTCCCCCACCACCACCCCGACAGAGAGGAGGACAGGAAGTGACAGGAAGTGTATTACTCACTGTAGATGTGGTTTCCCTCTATGAGTCCACGGCCTCTCTCCCCCACCACCACCCCGTCAGAGTAGCCATGACAGATGTAGTTGTTCCTCAGGACCGGGTCGCCCCCCCGCCTGATGTCTGCACCCCCCCACTGGTTCTCCCTGATCACATTCTCTGGAGGAGGAGGAGGGGGGAGAATGGATAGATAGCATTAAAGTACCTACATTTACATAATATCACTAATAATACATTTCATTCATAAAGTACTTTTCACATTTCAGTCAAGATGCTGTGTGTGTGCAGGTTGCTGTGTGTGTGTGTGTGTGTGTGTGTGTAAGTACCGACTATCACCCCTCTGCCGTTCTCATTCACAGCAATCCCTGCTGCCTGACCCTGGAAGATATGGTTACCACTGGAGGAGAGTGAGAGGGAGGAAAAAGGGAAGGAGAGAGAGAGGGAAGGAGAGAGAGAGGGAGAAGGTTGGGGGGAGGGAGAGAGAGAGGGAGAAGGTTGGATGGAGGGAAGGAGAGAGAGGGAGGGGTAGAGAAGGTAGAGGGAAGGAGAAGGTTGGAGGGAGGGGGAGGGGTAGAGGGAAGGAGGGAGAAGGTTGGAGGGAGAGGGATGTCAAATAAATGTATATTTTATACACTGCTCAAAAAAATAAAGGGAACACTTAAACAACACAATGTAACTCCAAGTCAATCACACTTCTGTGAAATCAAACTGTCCACTTAGGAAGCAACACTGATTGACAATACATTTCACATGCTGTTGTGCAAATGGAATAGACAAAAGGTGGAAATTATAGGCAATTAGCAAGACACCCCCAATAAAGGAATGGTTCTGCAGGTGGTGACCAAAGACCACTTCTCAGTTCCTATGCTTCCTGGCTGATGTTTTGGTCACTGTTGAATGCTGGCGGTGCTTTCACTCTAGTGGTAGCATGAGACGGAGTCTACAACCCACACAAGTGGCTCAGGTAGTGCAGTTCATCCAGGATGGCACATCAATGCGAGCTGTGGCAAAAAGGTTTGCTGTGTCTGTCAGCATAGTGTCCAGAGCATGGAGGCGCTACCAGGAGACAGGCCAGTACATCAGGAGACGTGGAGGAGGCCGTAGGAGGGCAACAACCCAGCAGCAGGACCGCTACCTCCGCCTTTGTGCAAGGAGGAGCACTACCAGAGCCCTGCAAAATGACCTCCAGCAGGCCACAAATGTGCATGTGTCTGCTCAAACGGTCAGAAACAGACTCCATGAGGGTGGTATGAGGGCCCGACGTCCACAGGTGGGGGTTGTGCTCACAGCCCAACACCGTGCAGGACGTTTGGCATTTGCCAGAGAACACCAAGATTGGCAAATTCGCCACTGGCGCCCTGTGCTCTTCACAGATGAAAGCAGGTTCACACTGAGCACATGAGCACGTGACAGACGTGACAGAGTCTGGAGACGCCGTGGAGAACGTTCTGCTGCCTGCAACATCCTCCAGCATGACCGGTTTGGCGGTGGGTCAGTCATGGTGTGGGGTGGCATTTCTTTGTGGGGCCGCACAGCCCTCCATGTGCTCGCCAGAGGTAGCCTGACTGCCATTAGGTACCGAGATGAGATCCTCAGACCCCTTGTGAGACCATATGCTGACACATGCACATTTGTGGCCTGCTGGAGGTCATTTTGCAGGGCTCTGGTAGTGCTCCTCCTTGCACAAAGGCGGAGGTAGCGGTCCTGCTGCTGGGTTGTTGCCCTCCTACGGCCTCCTCCACGTCTCCTGATGTACTGGCCTGTCTCCTGGTAGCGCCTCCATGCTCTGGACACTACGCTGACAGACACAGCAAACCTTTTTGCCACAGCTCGCATTGATGTGCCATCCTGGATGAACTGCACTACCTGAGCCACTTGTGTGGGTTGTAGACTCCGTCTCATGCTACCACTAGAGTGAAAGCACCGCCAGCATTCAAAAGTGACCAAAACATCAGCCAGGAAGCATAGGAACTGAGAAGTGGTCTGTGGTCACCACCTGCAGAACCATTCCTTTATTGGGGGTGTCTTGCTAATTGCCTATAATTTCCACCTTTTGTCTATTCCATTTGCACAACAGCATGTGAAATTTATTGTCAATCAGTGTTGCTTCCTAAGTGGACAGTTTGATTTCACAGAAGTGCGATTGACTTGGAGTTACATTGTGTTGTTTAAGTGTTCCCTTTATTTTTTTGAGCAGTGTATATAGTGTTGAATGTCTCCCGACATAATGTATAATATCTAGATATATAGTGTGGAATGTCTCCAGACATAATGTATAATATCTAGATATATATAGTGTATAATATCTAGATATATATAGTGTATAATATCTAGATATATATAGTGTATAATATCTAGATATATATAGTGTATAATATCTAGATATATATAGTGTATAATATCTAGATATATAGTGTATAATATCTAGATATATAGTGTATAATATCTAGATATATATAGTGTATAATATCTAGATATATATAGTGTATAATATCTAGATATATATAGTGTATAATATCTAGATATAGTGTATAATATCTAGATATATATAGTGTATAATATCTAGATATAGTGTATAATATCTAGATATAGTGTATAATATCTAGATATATATAGTGTATAATATCTAGATATAGTGTATAATATCTAGATATATATAGTGTATAATATCTAGATATATATAGTGTATAATATCTAGATATAGTGTATAATATCTAGATATATATAGTGTATAACATCTAGATATATATAGTGTATAATATCTAGATATATAGTGTATAATATCTAGATATATATAGTGTATAGTATCTATATATAGTGTATAATATCTAGATATATATAGCGTATAATATCTATATAGTGTATAATATCTAGATGTATAGTGTATAATATCTAGATATAGTGTATAATATCTAGATATATATAGTGTATAATATCTAGATATATAGTGTATAATATCTAGATATATATAGTGTATAATATCTAGATATATAGTGTATAATATCTAGATATATATAGTGTATAATATCTAGATATAGTGTATAATATCTATATATAGTGTATAATATCTAGACATAGTGTATAATATCTATATATAGTGTATAACATCTAGATATATATAGTGTATAATATCTAGATATATAGTGTATAATATCTATATATAGTGTATAATATCTAGATATATATAGTGTATAATATCTAGATATATATAGTGTATAATATCTAGATATATATAGTGTATAATATCTAGATATATATAGTGTAGATATAGATATATATAGTGTATATATAGATATATATAGTGTATATATATAGATATATATAGTGTATAATATCTAGATATATAGTGTATAATATCTAGAGATATATGTATATCTAGAATATAAGTGTATAGATATATATAGTGTATAATATCTAGATATATAGTGTATAATATCTAGATATATAGTGTATAATATCTAGATATATAGTGTAATATCTAGATATATATAGTGTATAATTCTATATATATAGGTATAATATCTATATAGTGTATAATATCTAGATGTATAGTGTATAACATAATGTAACCCCCTCTCCTACTGACTACAGGGTTCCTGTTGAACAGAATGTAGACTCCCCCTCTCCTACCTGACTACAGGGTTCCTGTTGAACAGAATGTAGACTCCCCTCCTACCTGACTAAGGGTTCCTGTTGAAAGAATGTGACTCCCCTCTCCTACCTGACTCCAGGGTTCCTGTATAACAGAATGTAGACCCCTCTCCTACCTGACTACAGGTTCCTGTATAACAGAATGTAGACTCCCTCTCCTACCTGACACAGGGTTCCTGTTGAACAGAATGTAGACTCCCTCTCCTACTGACTACAGGGTTCCTGTTGAACAGAATGTAGACTCCCTCTCCTACCTGACTACAGGGTTCCTATACAGAATTAGACTCCCCTCTCCTACCTGACTACAGGGTTCCTGTTGAACAGAATGTAGACTCCCCCTCCTACCTGACTACAGGGTTCCGTTGAACAGAATGTAGACCCCCCTCTCCTACCTGACTACAGGTTCCTGTTGACAGAATGTAGACCCCCTCTCCTACCTGACTACAGGGTTCCTGTTGAACAGAATGTAGACTCCCTCTCCTACTGACTACAGGGTTCCTGTTGAACAGAATGTAGACTCCCCTCTCCTACCTGACTACAGGGTTCCGTTAACAGAATGTAGACCCCCTCTCCTACCTGACTACAGGGTTCCTGTTGAACAGAATGTACTCCCTCTCTACCTGACTACAGGTTTCCCGTATAACAGAATGTAGACTCCCTCTCCTACCTGACTACAGGGTTCCTGTATACAGAATGTAGACTCCCCCTCTCCTACTGACTACAGGGTTCCTGTTGAACAGAATGTAGACTCCCCTCTCCTACCTGACTACAGGGTTCCTTGTATAACAGAATGTAGACTCCCCTCTCCTACCTGACTACGGTTCCTTGAACAGAATGTAGACTCCCTCTCCTACCTGACTACAGGGTTCCTGTTGAACAGAATGTAGACTCCCTCTCCTACCTGACTACAGGGTTCCTGTATCAGAATGTAGACTCCCCTCTCCTACTGACTACAGGGTTCCTGTTGAACAGAATGTAGACCCACCCTCTCCTACCTGACTACAGGGTTCCTGTATAACAGAATGTAGACCCCCCTCTCCTACCTGACTACAGGGTTCCGTTGAACGAATGTAGACTCCCTCTCCTCCTGACTACAGGGTTCCTGTATACAGAATGTAGACTCCCCTCTCCTACCTGACTACAGTTTCCTGTTGAACAGAATGTAGACTCCTCTCCTACCTGACTACAGGGTTCCTGTATAACAGAAGTAGACTCCCCTCTCTACCATGACTACAGGGTTCCTGTTGACAGAATTGTGACCCCCCCTCTCCTACCTGACTACAGGGTTCCTGTATAACAGAATGTAGACTCCCCTCTCCTACCTACTACAGGGTTCCGTTGAACAGAATGTAGACTCCCTCTCTACCTGACTACAGGGTTCCTGTTGAACAGAATGTAGACCCCCCTCTCCTACCTGACTACAGGGTTCCTGTATAACAGAATGTAGACCCCCCTCTCCTACCTGACTACAGGTTCCGTTGACAGAATGTAGACCCCTCTCTACCTGACTACAGGTTCCTGTATAACAGAATGTAGACTCCCCTCTCCTACCTACTACAGGGTTCCTGTATAACAAATGTAGACTCCCCTCTCCTACCTGACTACAGGGTTCCGTGAACAGAATGTAGACCCCCTCTCCTACTGACTACAGGGTTCCTGTATAACAGAATGTAGACTCCCCTCTCCTACTGACTACAGGGTTCCTGTATAACAGAATGTAACTACCCTCTCCTACCTACTACAGGGTTCCTGTTGAACAGAATGTAGACCCCCCTCTCCTACCTGACTACAGGGTTCCTGTTAACAGAATGTTAGACCCCCCTCTCCTACCTAACTACAGGGTTCCTGTAATAACAGAATGTAGACTCCCTCTCCTACCTGACTACAGGGTTCCTGTTGAACAGAATGTAGACTCCCTCTCCTACCTGACTACAGGTTTCCTGTTAACGAATGTAGACCCCCTCTCCTACCTGACTACAGGGTTCCTGTATAACAGAATGTAGACACCCCCTCTCCTACCTGACTACAGGGTTCCTGTATAACAGAATGTGACTCCCCCTCTCTACCTGACTACAGGGTCCTGTGAAACAAATGTAGACTCCTCCTCCACCTGACTACAGGGTTCCTGTTGAACGAAATGTAGATCCCTCTCCTACCTGACTACAGGTTTCCTGTATAACAGAATGTAGACCCCCTCTCCTACCTGACTACAGGGTTCCTGTATAACAGAATGTAGACCCCCTCTCCTACCTGACTACAGGGTTCCTGTATAACAGAATGTAGACCCCCTCTCCTACCTGACTACAGGGTTCCGTTGAACAGAATGTAGACTCCCCTCTCCTACCTGACTACAGGGTTCCTGTATAACAGAATGTAGACTCCCCTCTCCTACCACTAAGGTTCCTGTATAACAGAATGTAGACTCCTCTCTCTACCTGACTACAGGGTTCCTGTATAACAGAATGTAGACTCCCCTCTCCTACCTGACTACAGGGTTCCGTTGAACAGAATGTAGACCCCCCTCTCCTACCTGACTACAGGGTTCCTGTATACAAATGTAGACCCCCCTCTCCTACCTGACTAGGGTTCCTGTATACAGAATGTAGACCCCCCTCTCCTACCTACTACAGGTTCCTGTTGAACAGAATGTAGACTCCCTCTCCTACCTGACTACAGGGTTCCTGTTGAACAGAATGTAGACCCCCTCTCCTACCTGACTACAGGTTCCTGTATAACAGAATGTAGACCCCCCTCTCCTACCTGACTACAGGGTTCCGTTGAACAGAATGTAGACTCCCTCTCCTACCTGACTACAGGGTTCCTGTATAACAGAATGTAGACTCCCCTCTCCTACCTGACTACAGGTTCCTGTATAACAGAATGTAGACTCACCTCTCCTACCTGACTACAGGGTTCCTGTTGAACAGAATGTAGACCCCCTCTCCTACCTGACTACAGGGTTCCTGTAAACAGATGTAGACCCCCTCTCCTACCTGACTACAAGGGTTCCTGTATAACGAAATGTAGACTCCCTCTCCTACCTGACTACAGGGTTCTGTTGACAGAATGTAGACACCCCTCTCCTACCTGACTACAGGGTTCCTGTTGAACAGAATGTAGACTCCCTCTCCTACCTGACTACAGGGTTCCTGTATAACAGAATGTAGACCCCTCTCCTACCTGACTACAGGTTCCTGTATAACAGAATGTAGACTCCCCCTCTCTACCTGACTACAGGGTTCCTGTATAACAGAAGGTAGACTCCCTCTCTCCTACCTGACTACAGGTTTCCGTTAACAGAATGTAGACTACCCTCTCCTACCTGACTACAGGGTTCTGTATAACAGAATGTAGACTCCCCCCTCCTACCTGACTACAGGGTTCCTGTATAACAGAATGTAGACCCCCCTCTCCTACCTGACTACAGGTTCCTGTATAACAGAATGTAGA
>NW_024061716.1:15000-36058 GCF_016432855.1 Salvelinus namaycush | reverse complement strand
ATATCTAGCTATTGTGGAGTAATAATCTAGATATATAATAGTGTTATAGTATCTATATATAGTGTATAATATCTAGATATATAGTGTATACAATATCTAGATATATATAGTGATAATAAATCTAGATATATATAGCGTATAATATCTAGATATATATAGTGTATATATATATACTAGATAATATCAGTATGTGTATAATATCTAGCTAGATATAGTGTATAATATCTAGATATATAGTGTTATAATATCTAGATATATATAGTGTATAATATCTATGATATATAGTGTATAATATCTAGATAGTAGTATATAATATCTAGAATATAGTGTATAATATCTAGATATAGTGTATAATATTAGATATATAGTGTATAATAATCTAGATATATATAGTGTATAATATCTAGATATATATAGTGTATAATATTCTAGATATATATAGTGTATAATCTATGTATATAGTGTATAATATCTATATATAGTTATAAATTAATATATAGTGTAAATATCTATATATAGTGTATAATATCTATATATATAGTGTATAATATCTATAATAAGAATAATATCTAATATATATATGTTAATATCTATATATATAGTGTATAATATCTATATATAGTGTATAATATCTATATATATAGTGTATAATATCTAGATATATATAATGTATAATATCTAGATATATAATGTATAATATCTAGATATATAGTGTATAATATCTAGATATATAGTGTATAATATCTAGATATATATATAGTGATGAATGTCTCCAGACAGAACACCTCCATCTCATGTTGAGGCTGAAGTGGAAAACCACAACATTTCAGGCTGTGTCCCAAATGTCTCCTTAGTTGCAATGAGTCCTGGTCAAAAGACCTCTCCTACCTGACTACAGGGTTCCCGTTGAACAGAATGTAGACCCCCTCTCCTACCTGACTACAGGGTTCCTGTTGAACAGAATGTAGACTCCCCTCTCCTACCTGACTACAGGGTTCCTGTTGAACAGAATGTAGACCCCCCCCTCTCCTACCTGACTACAGGGTTCCTGTTGAACAGAATGTAGACTCCCCTCTCCTACCTGACTACAGGGTTCCTGTATAACAGAATGTAGACTCCCCTCTCCTACCTGACTACAGGGTTCCCGTTGAACAGAATGTAGACTCCCCTCTCCTACCTGACTACAGGGTTCCTGTATAACAGAATGTAGACTCCCCTCTCCTACCTGACTACAGGGTTCCTGTTGAACAGAATGTAGACCCCCCTCTCCTACCTGACTACAGGGTTCCTGTTGAACAGAATGTAGACTCCCCCTCTTCTACCTGACTACAGGGTTCCTGTTGAACAGAATGTAGACCCCCTCTCCTACCTGACTACAGGGTTCCCGTTGAACAGAATGTAGACCCCCTCTCCTACCTGACTACAGGGTTCCTGTTGAACAGAATGTAGACCCCCTCTCCTACCTGACTACAGGGTTCCTGTTGAACAGAATGTAGACTCCCCTCTCCTACCTGACTACAGGGTTCCCGTTGAACAGAATGTAGAACCCCTCTCCTACCTGACTACAGGGTTCCCGTTGAACAGAATGTAGACCCCCTCTCCTACCTGACTACAGGGTTCCCGTTGAACAGAATGTAGACCCCCCTCCTACCTGACTACAGGGTTCCTGTAAACAGAATGTAGACTACCCTCTCCTACCTGACTACAGGGTTCCTGTTGAACAGAATGTAGACTACCCTCTCCTACCTGACTCAGGGTTCCTGTATAACAGAATGTAGACTACCCTCTCCTACCTGACTACAGGGTTCCTGTATAACAGAATGTAGACTACCCTCTCCTACCTGACTACAGGGTTCCTGTTGAACAGAATGTAGAACTCCCTCTCCTACCTGACTACAGGGTTCCTGTTGAACAGAATGTAGACTCCCCTCTCCTACCTGACTACAGGGTTCCTGTATAACAGAATGTAGACTACCCTCTCCTACCTGACTACAGGGTTCCTGTTGAACAGAATGTAGACCCCCCTCTCCTACCTGACTACAGGTTTCCTGTCGAACAGAATGTAGACCCCCTCTCCTACCTGACTACAGGGTTCCTGTTGAACAGAATGTAGACTCCCCTCTCCTACCTGACTACAGGGTTCCCGTTGAACAGAATGTAGACTACCCTCTCCTACCTGACTACAGGGTTCCTGTTGAATAGAATGTAGACTCCCCTCTCCTACCTGACTACAGGGTTCCTGTTAACAGAATGTAGACTACCCTCTCCTACCTGACTACAGGGTTCCTGTATAACAGAATGTAGACTACCCTCTCCTACCTACTACAGGGTTCCTGTTAACGAATGTAACTACCTCTCCTACCTGACTACAGGGTTCCTGTTGAACAGAATGTAGACTCCCTCTCCTACCTGACTACAGGGTTCCATATACAGAATTAGACTCCCCTCTCCTACCTGACTACAGGGTTCCTGTTGAACAGAATGTAGACACCCTCTCCTACCTGACTACAGGGTTCCGTTGACAGATGTAGACCCCCCTCTCCTACCTGACTACAGGTTCCTGTTGAACAGAATGTAGACCCTCTCCTACTGACTACGGGTTCCTGTTGAACAGAATGTAGACTCCCCTCTCCTACCTGACTACAGGGTTCCTGTATAACAGAATGTAGACTCCCCTCTCCTACCTGACTACAGGGTTCCCGTTGAACAGAATGTAGACCCCCCTCTCCTACCTGACTACAGGGTTCCTGTATAACAGAATGTAGACTACCCTCTCCTACCTGACTACAGGGTTCCCGTTGTAACGAATGTAGACTCCCTCTCCTACCTGACTACAGGGTTCCTGTATACAGAATGTAGACTCCCCCTCTCCTACCTGACTACAGGTT
Source organism: Salvelinus namaycush (assembly GCF_016432855.1). Taxonomy (NCBI): domain Eukaryota; kingdom Metazoa; phylum Chordata; class Actinopteri; order Salmoniformes; family Salmonidae; genus Salvelinus; species Salvelinus namaycush. The sequence goes on along the minus strand of NW_024061716.1, from coordinate 33,170 downwards.
CCTGTTGAACAGAATGTAGACTCCCTCTCCTACCTGACTACAGGGTTCCTGTATAACAGAATGTAGACTCCCCTCTCCTACCTGACTACAGGGTTCCCGTGATAACAGAATGTAGACTGCCCTCTCCTACCTGACTACAGGGTTCCCGTTGAACAGAATGTAGACTACCCTCTCCTACCTGACTACAGGGTTCCTGTATAACAGAATGTAGACTCCCCCTCTCCTACCTGACTACAGGGTTCCTGTTGAACAGAATGTAGACCCCCCTCTCCTACCTGACTACAGGGTTCCTGTATAACAGAATGTAGACCCCCCTCTTCCCCACCCCCCCTCCTTCCACCCCCCCCCGCCCCCACCAGCCTCACCCCCCCACCGCCCCTCCCCCCCGCCCCCCCCCCTACTCTGCCCCCCCCCTAACGCCACCCCCACCCACCCCCCTCCCCTCCTCCCCCCACCCCCCCCCCCACCCCCCCCCCCCCCGCCCCACCCCCGGCCACCCCCCCACCCCCCCCTCCCCCCCCCCCCCCCCCCCCCCTTCCCCCCCCCCCCCCCCACCACACTCCCCCTCCCCCCCCCCCTCCTCCTCCCCCCCGCCAACCCTCCCCCCCCCCCCTGCCCCCCCCCCATCCCCCCCCCCCTCCCCCACCCCCCCCCCGCGCCCCCCCCCCCCCCCACCCCTCCACCCCCCACCCTCCGCCCCCCCCCCCCCCCCTCCCCCATCCCACTCCGCGCCCCCCCCCCCCCCCCCACCGCCACCACCCAGCCCCCCCCCCTCCCCCCCCCCCTCTCCTACCTGACTACAGGGTTCCTGTATAACAGAATGTAGACTCCCCTCTCCTACCTGACTACAGGGTTCCTGTATAACAGAATGTAGACTCCCCTCTCCTACCTGACTACAGGGTTCCCGTTGAACAGAATGTAGACCCCCTCTCCTACCTGACTACAGGGTTCCTGTATAACAGAATGTAGACCCCCCTCTCCTACCTGACTACAGGGTTCCTGTATAACAGAATGTAGACTCCCCCTCTCCTACCTGACTACAGGGTTCCTGTTGAACAGAATGTAGACTGCCCTCTCCTACCTGACTACAGGGTTCCTGTTGAACAGAATGTAGACCCCCCTCTCCTACCTGACTACAGGGTTCCTGTATAACAGAATGTAGACCCCCCTCTCCTACCTGACTACAGGGTTCCCGTTGAACAGAATGTAGACTGCCCTCTCCTACCTGACTACAGGGTTCCTGTATAACAGAATGTAGACTCCCCCTCTCCTACCTGACTACAGGGTTCCTGTATAACAGAATGTAGACTCCCCCTCTCCTACCTGACTACAGGGTTCCCGTTGAACAGAATGTAGACCCCCTCTCCTACCTGACTACAGGGTTCCTGTATAACAGAATGTAGACTACCCTCTCCTACCTGACTACAGGGTTCCTGTTGAACAGAATGTAGACTACCCTCTCCTACCTGACTACAGGGTTCCTGTTGAACAGAATGTAGACCCCCCTCTCCTACCTGACTACAGGGTTCCTGTTGAACAGAATGTAGACTCCCCTCTCCTACCTGACTACAGGGTTCCTGTATAACAGAATGTAGACCCCCCTCTCCTACCTGACTACAGGGTTCCTGTATAACAGAATGTAGACCCCCCTCTCCTACCTGACTACAGGGTTCCTGTTGAACAGAATGTAGACTACCCTCTCCTACCTGACTACAGGGTTCCTGTATAACAGAATGTAGACTCCCCTCTCCTACCTGACTACAGGGTTCCTGTATAACAGAATGTAGACTCCCCCTCTCCTACCTGACTACAGGGTTCCTGTATAACAGAATGTAGACTCCCCCTCTCCTACCTGACTACAAGGTTCCTGTATAACAGAATGTAGACCCCCCTCTCCTACCTGACTACAGGGATCCTGTATAACAGAATGTAGACCCCCCTCTCCTACCTGACTACAGGGTTCCTGTATAACAGAATGTAGACTACCCTCTCCTACCTGACTACAGGGTTCCCGTTGAACAGAATGTAGACTACCCTCTCCTACCTGACTACAGGGTTCCTGTATAACAGAATGTAGACCCCCCTCTCCTACCTGACTACAGGGTTCCTGTATAACAGAATGTAGACTCCCCTCTCCTACCTGACTACAGGGTTCCTGTATAACAGAATGTAGACCCCCCTCTCCTACCTGACTACAGGGTTCCTGTATAACAGAATGTAGACCCCCCTCTCCTACCTGACTACAGGGTTCCTGTATAACAGAATGTAGACTACCCTCTCCTACCTGACTACAGGGTTCCTGTATAACAGAATGTAGACCCCCCTCTCCTACCTGACTACAGGGTTCCTGTATAACAGAATGTAGACTACCCTCTCCTACCTGACTACAGGGTTCCTGTATAACAGAATGTAGACCCCCCTCTCCTACCCTCAGGGTTCCTGTATAACAGAATTACCCTCCTGACTTACAGGTTCCTGTATAACAGAATGTAGACTACCCTCTCCTACCTGACTACAGGGTTCCTGTATAACAGAATGTAGACTACCCTCTCCTACCTGACTACAGGGTTCCTGTATAACAGAATGTAGACTACCCTCTCCTACCTGACTACAGGGTTCCTGTATAACAGAATGTAGACCCCCCTCTCCTACCTGACTACAGGGTTCCTGTATAACAGAATGTAGACTCCCCTCTCCTACCTGACTACAGGGTTCCTGTATAACAGAATGTAGACTCCCCTCTCCTACCTGACTACAGGGTTCCTGTATAACAGAATGTAGACTCCCCTCTCCTACCTGACTACAGGGTTCCTGTATAACAGAATGTAGACTCCCCTCTCCTACCTGACTACAGGGTTCCTGTATAACAGAATGTAGACCCCCCCCTCTCCTACCTGACTACAGGGTTCCTGTATAACAGAATGTAGACTCCCCCTCTCCTACCTGACTACAGGGTTCCTGTATAACAGAATGTAGACTACCCTCTCCTACCTGACTACAGGGTTCCTGTATAACAGAATGTAGACTACCCTCTCCTACCTGACTACAGGGTTCCTGTTGAACAGAATGTAGACTACCCTCTCCTACCTGACTACAGGGTTCCTGTATAACAGAATGTAGACTACCCTCTCCTACCTGACTACAGGGTTCCTGTATAACAGAATGTAGACTACCCTCTCCTACCTGACTACAGGGTTCCTGTATAACAGAATGTAGACCCCCCTCTCCTACCTGACTACAGGGTTCCTGTATAACAGAATGTAGACTACCCTCTCCTACCTGACTACAGGGTTCCTGTATAACAGAATGTAGACCCCCCTCTCCTACCTGACTACAGGGTTCCTGTATAACAGAATGTAGACTACCCTCTCCTACCTGACTACAGGGTTCCTGTATAACAGAATGTAGACCCCCCTCTCCTACCTGACTACAGGGTTCCTGTATAACAGAATGTAGACTACCCTCTCCTACCTGACTACAGGGTTCCTGTATAACAGAATGTAGACTACCCTCTCCTACCTGACTACAGGGTTCCTGTATAACAGAATGTAGACTACCCTCTCCTACCTGACTACAGGGTTCCTGTATAACAGAATGTAGACCCCCCTCTCCTACCTGACTACAGGGTTCCTGTATAACAGAATGTAGACTCCCCTCTCCTACCTGACTACAGGGTTCCTGTATAACAGAATGTAGACTCCCCTCTCCTACCTGACTACAGGGTTCCTGTATAACAGAATGTAGACTCCCCTCTCCTACCTGACTACAGGGTTCCTGTATAACAGAATGTAGACTCCCCTCTCCTACCTGACTACAGGGTTCCTGTATAACAGAATGTAGACCCCCCCCTCTCCTACCTGACTACAGGGTTCCTGTATAACAGAATGTAGACTCCCCCTCTCCTACCTGACTACAGGGTTCCTGTATAACAGAATGTAGACTACCCTCTCCTACCTGACTACAGGGTTCCTGTATAACAGAATGTAGACTACCCTCTCCTACCTGACTACAGGGTTCCCGTTGAACAGAATGTAGACTACCCTCTCCTACCTGACTACAGGGTTCCTGTATAACAGAATGTAGACTACCCTCTCCTACCTGACTACAGGCTTCCTGTATAACAGAATGTAGACTCCCCTCTCCTACCTGACTACAGGGTTCCTGTATAACAGAATGTAGACTACCCTCTCCTACCTGACTACAGGGTTCCTGTATAACAGAATGTAGACTACCCTCTCCTACCTGACTACAGGGTTCCTGTATAACAGAATGTAGACTCCCCCTCTCCTACCTGACTACAGGGTTCCCGTTGAACAGAATGTAGACCCCCCTCTCCTACCTGACTACAGGGTTCCTGTATAACAGAATGTAGACTCCCCCTCTCCTACCTGACTACAGGGTTCCTGTATAACAGAATGTAGACTACCCTCTTCTACCTGACTACAGGGTTCCTGTATAACAGAATGTAGACTGCCCTCTCCTACCTGACTACAGGGTTCCCGTTGAACAGAATGTAGACCCCCCTCTCCTACCTGACTACAGGGTTCCTGTATAACAGAATGTAGACTACCCTCTCCTACCTGACTACAGGGTTCCTGTATAACAGAATGTAGACCCCCCTCTCCTACCTGACTACAGGGTTCCTGTATAACAGAATGTAGACCCCCCTCTCCTACCTGACTACAGGGTTCCTGTATAACAGAATGTAGACTACCCTCTCCTACCTGACTACAGGGTTCCCGTTGAACAGAATGTAGACTCCCCTCTCCTACCTGACTACAGGGTTCCCGTTGAACAGAATGTAGACTCCCCTCTCCTACCTGACTACAGGGTTCCTGTATAACAGAATGTAGACTACCCTCTCCTACCTGACTACAGGGTTCCTGTATAACAGAATGTAGACTACCCTCTCCTACCTGACTACAGGGTTCCCGTTGAACAGAATGTAGACTCCCCCTCTCCTACCTGACTACAGGGTTCCCGTTGAACAGAATGTAGACTCCCCTCTCCTACCTGACTACAGGGTTCCTGTATAACAGAATGTAGACTCCCCTCTCCTACCTGACTACAGGGTTCCTGTATAACAGAATGTAGACTACCCTCTCCTACCTGACTACAGGGTTCCTGTATAACAGAATGTAGACTACCCTCTCCTACCTGACTACAGGGTTCCCGTTGAACAGAATGTAGACCCCCCCTCTCCTAACTGACTACAGGGTTCCTGTATAACAGAATGTAGACTCCCCTCTCCTACCTGACTACAGGGTTCCTGTATAACAGAATGTAGACTCCCCTCTCCTACCTGACTACAGGGTTCCTGTATAACAGAATGTAGACTACCCTCTCCTACCTGACTACAGGGTTCCTGTATAACAGAATGTAGACTACCCTCTCCTACCTGACTACAGGGTTCCCGTTGAACAGAATGTAGACCCCCCCTCTCCTACCTGACTACAGGGTTCCTGTATAACAGAATGTAGACTCCCCTCTCCTACCTGACTACAGGGTTCCTGTATAACAGAATGTAGACTCCCCTCTCCTACCTGACTACAGGGTTCCTGTATAACAGAATGTAGACTACCCTCTCCTACCTGACTACAGGTTTCCTGTATAACAGAATGTAGACTCCCCTCTCCTACCTGACTACAGGGTTCCTGTATAACAGAATGTAGACTACCCTCTCCTACCTGACTACAGGGTTCCTGTATAACAGAATGTAGACTACCCTCTCCTACCTGACTACAGGGTTCCCGTTGAACAGAATGTAGACTCCTGCTTCCTTATTGTTATAGATCTGGTTGCTACGGATGGAACCCCTCCCGTTGCCAAGGACCACGATGCCGGAACGCAAACCGCTGTGTATTCTGTTACACTGAGTGAGAGAGACAGAGAGAGACAGAGACAGAGAGAGGACAGAGACAGAGAGAGTTTGATAAGTTGTTATTTTAGATCACCATGTATTGTAACTTCTGACAGACAGACAGACAGACAGACAGACAGACAGACAGACAGACAGACAGACAGACAGACAGACAGACAGACAGACATGTCCTGTAACTTCTACCAGATGACAGACAGACAAACAGACAGACGGATCACCATGTCCTGTAACTTCTACCAGATGACAGACAGACAGACAGACAGACAGACAGACAGACAGACGGATCACCATGTCCTGTAACTTCTACCAGATGACAGACAGACAGACGGATCACCATGTCCTGTAACTTCTACCAGATGACAGACAGACAGACAGACAGGCAGATCACCATGTCCTGTAACTTCAGACAGACAGACAGACAGACCGATCACCATGTCCTGTAACTTCTACCAGATGAATGACAGACAGGCAGATCACCATGTCCTATAACTTCTACCAGATGAACAGGACAGATATGATGACATCAGAGACGAACAGGACAGATATGATGACATCACAGACAAACAGGACAGATATGACGACATCAGAGACGAACAGGACAGATATAATGACATCAGAGACAAACAGATGTGAAATAGAATGAATAGAACTACCAGGATGATGGGGTCCGCCCCCTTGCGGATGTCAAGCCCCGCCTCCCCGTTGGAGTGGATGTTGTTGTCAGCGATCAGACCCTGAGCCGACAGACGGAGGAACACGCCCGACGCACGACACTCACACACCTCGTTACGGAGCATCACAATCTGGAACACACACACACACACAATACACAAACCAATGAGATACACACAATCATATTTGATCTACACTACCGGTCAAAAGTCAAAAGTTTTGGAACATCTACTCATTCAAGGGTTATTTATTTATTTTTTACTATTTTCTACATTGTAGAATAATTGTTAAGACATCAAAACTATAAAATAACACATATGGAATCATGTAGTAACCAAAAACAAGTGTTAAATAAATCAAAATATATTTTATATTTGAGATTCTTCAAAGTAGTCACCCTTTGCCTTGATGACAGCTTTGCACACTCTTGCCATTTTCTCAACCAGCTTCACCTGGAATGCTTTTCCAGCCGTCTTGAAGGAGTTCCCACATATGCTGAGCACTTGTTGGCTGCTTTTCCTTCACTCTGCGGTCCGACTCATCACAAACTATCTCAATTTGGTTGAGGTCGGGTGATTGTGCAGCAATCAAATAGCCCTTACACAGCCTTGAGGAGTATTGGGTCATTGTCCTGTTGAAAAACAAATGATAGTCCCACTAAGCCCAAACCAGATGGGATGGCGTATCACTGCAGAATGCTGTGGTAGCCATGCTGGTTAAGTGTGCCTTGAATTCTAAATAAATCACAGAGTGTCACCGGCAAAGCATCCCCACACCATCACACTTCCTCCTCCATGCTTCACGGTGGGAACCACACATGCGGAGATCATCCGTTCACCCGCACCGCATCTCACAAAGACAAATCTCCAATTTGGACTGCAGACCAAAAGACAGATTTCCACCGGTCTAATGTCCATTGCTCGTGTTTCTTGGCCCAAGCAAGTCTCTTCTTCTTATTGGTGTCCTTTAGTAGTGGTTTCTTTACAGTAATTCGACCATGAAGGCCTGATTAACGCAGTCTCCTCTGAACAGTTGATGTTGAGATGTGTCTGTTACTTGAACTCTGTGAAGCATTTATTTGGACTGCAATCTGAGGCTGGTAACTCTAATGAACTTATCCTCTGCAGCAGAGGTAACTCTGGGTCTTCCTTTCCTGTGGTGGTCCTCATGAGAGCCAGTTTCATCATAGCACTTGATGGTTTTTGCGACTGCACTTGAAGAAACTTTAAAAGTTCTTGAAATTTTCCGTATTGACTGACCTTCATGTCTTAAATTAATGATGGACTGTCATTTCTCTTTGCTTATTTGAGATGTTCTTGCCATAATATGGACTTGGTATTTTACCAGATAGGCTATCTTCTGTGTATCCCCCTACCTTGTCACAACACAACTGATCGGCTCAAACGCATTAAGAAGGAAAGAAATTCCACAAATTAACTTTTAAGAATGCAAACCTGTTAATTGAAATGCATTCCAGGTGACTACCTCATGAAGCTGGTTGAGAGAATGCCAAGAGTGTGCAAAGCTGTCATCAAGGCAAAGGGTGGCTATTTGAAGAATCTCAAATAGTATTCTGATTTGTTTAACACTTTTTTTGGTTACTACATGATTCCATTTGTGTTATTTCATAGTGTTGATGTCTTCACTATTATTCTACAATGTAGAAAATAGTAAATAATTAAGAAAAACCCTTGTATGACCGGTAGTGTACATTACTATCTAAAACACATTCAGGTAAGGGAGGATATATACATCAACAAACCAACCCATCAACAAACCAACCAATCATATCAGATCGGCAGCCCTATCTGGTTACCGTGGCGTTCTGGATGCAGCGCACGGCATAGGTCAGCCCCCGGAACACGTTTCCTTCCAACCTGGCGTTTCCGTGGTTACACACGTGCACACCGCCCTTGCCGTCCCGAAACAGGCAGCGCCTCAGCACGCACCCCTGCACTGTCTCGACCAGCGCCTGGGCTCCGGGGTCGCGTTGGAGCTCCTCGGTCAGGGTTCGGACTTCAGGGGTCAGCGAGGGGGAGTCGTCCTGGTTGGGTCTGAGGAGATGAGAGAGGCCGTGGTGACTGTGGGCCAGTCTGTAGTTTAGACTGTTGTTGCCTTGTCCTGAACCTTCCTCTCCTTTTTCCTCCTCCTCCTCCTCCTCACTAGGAGCGCTGTCGCTCCAGCCGTCCTCAATCACCGTATCCTGACACACTCCTTCTCCTCCTCCTCCTCCTCTCCTCCCCGTTTCTCCTTTGCTCCAGTCCTCCAGGGTGATGGTAGCCACAGGGGGCTGTGTGGCTCCTGAATGCCCGCCCAAGGTGTCTCCAGCTGGGCTACCACTCCCAGGCGAGGTCCAGGATGTGGTGATTCGAGCCAGAGCGGCCAGGTGTTTACAGGCCCAGTTCCGCTCCGTCACTGGAGCGCCCTCAACCGTCACGGAAGCCGAATCACTTCCTGAGAAATCACAGCTATCCAACAGGCTGAGGGTCACGCCCAGGAAGTGGGTGGAGCTTCCCTGTGAGAATGAGCAGAAGCGGGCGTGGCAGGTTCCTGGCCCTCGGATCTGCAGCTGAGCTCCCTCGAAATTACAGTTGTCCAACTGGACATGACCTGACGACATCTGGTGGAGAGGGGAGAGGGGAGGAGGGTGTAGAGGACAGGAGGGTGTAGAGGGCAGGAGGGTGTAGAGGGTGTAGAGGGCAGGAGGGTGTAGAGGGCAGGAGGGGGAAGAGGGCAGGAGGATGTAGAGGGCAGGAGGGGGAAGAGAGAATGATACAGAGAAAAGGTGAAACTGCAGCAAGCTCTAACAGAGTATTAACAGATGCTCTAACAAAGTATTAACAGATGGCCACTGCTTACAGCCTGACTGACTGACAGCCCAGACAGAGACAGCCAGTCAGCCAGCCAGACACCCCAGTCAGACAGCCAGACACCCCAGCCAGACACCCCAGCCAGTCAGCCAGACACCCCAGTCAGACACCCCAGCCAGTCAGCCAGACACCCCAGTCAGTCAGCCAGACACCCCAGTCAGACAGCCAGTCAGCCAGAAACCCAGCCGGTCAGCCAGACACCCCAGTCAGACAGCCAGACACCCCAGTCAGACAGCCAGACACCCCAGCCGGTCAGCCAGAAACCCAGCCGGTCAGCCAGACACCCAGACACCCCAGTCAGACACCCCAGTCAGACAGCCAGACACCCCAGTCAGACAGCCAGACACCCCAGTCAGACAGCCAGACACCCCAGTCAGACAGCCAGACACCCCAGTCAGACAGCCAGACACCCCAGCCGGTCAGCCAGACGCCCCAGCCAGCCAGTCCAACACCCCAGCCAGTCAGCCAGTCAGTCTGTAAAGCACTGTCACATGTACTGTTGTAAAAAAGGTTTTATAAAATGTGATCTGATTTGATGTACCTTGTATACGACGGTGGTGAACCATGCAGGCATGAAGACCAGGTTGGAGAGCCTGGCTGTGGGACACTGCTGCTCCATACTGACCAGGAGAGCCACGTCCCCCAGCCGCCCTAACCCCACCACCTCCACAGGCACCTGGCAGGGTCAAAGGGCAATATTTTCATTTATCAAATTGCAGATCTTATTACAATACTTGATACTAAAAGATACTAACATATTAACAGACATTAACAGATATCACCAGACATTAACAGATACTAACATTAACAGATACTAACATTAACAGATACTAACATTAACAGATACTAACATTAACAGATACTAACATATTAACAGATACTAACATATTAACACATACTAACAGATACTAACATTAACAGATACTAACATATTAACAGATAATAACATATTAACACATACTAACATATTAACAGACACTAACATTAACAGATACTAAAATATTAACAGATACTAACATATTAACAGATAATAACATATTGACAGATACTAACAGATACTAATATATTAACAGATACTAACATATTAACAGATACTAACATATTGACAGATACTAACATATTGACAGATACTAACATTAACAGATACTAAAATATTAACAGATACTAACAGATACTAACATATTGACAGATACTAATATATTAACAGATATTAACAGATACTAACATATATTAACAGATACTAACATATTGACAGATACTAACATTAACAGATACTAACATATTAACAGATATTAACAGATACTAACAGATACTAAAATATTAACAGATACTAACATATTAACAGATACTAACATATTGACAGATACTAACATTAACAGATACTAACATATTAACAGATATTAACAGATACTAAAATATTAACAGATACTAACATATTAACAGACACTAACAGACACTAACAGATATTAACAGATACTAACATTAATAGATACTAACATATTAACAGATACTAACATATTGACAGATATTAACATATGGACAGATATTAACAGATACTAACATATTAACAGATACTAATATATTAACAGATACTAACATATTAACAGATATTAACAGATACTAACATATTGACAGATATTAACAGATACTAACAGACACTAACAGATATTAACAGATATTAACAGACACTAACATATTAACAGATATTAACAGATACTAACAGATACTAACAGATACTAACAGATACTAACAGATACTAACAGATGCTAACAGATGCTAACAGATACTAACAGATACTTACAGATACTAACAGATACTTACAGATATTAACAGATACTAACAGATACTTACAGATACTTACAGATACTTACAGATATTAACAGATATTAACAGATAGTTTCCAGCTCCAGATTAATTTAAAGGAACAATCTGCAGTTCAAACAATAATAAGGCTCCCGAGTGGCGCAGCGATTGACGGCACTGCATCTCATCTGGTTCGATTCCAGGCTGTATCACAACCGACCGTGATCGGGAGTCCCATAGGGCGGCGCACAATTGGCCCAGCGTCATCCGGGTTAATGGAGGGTTTGGCCGGGGTAGGCCGTCAATCTAAATTAAGAATTTGTAGGCCTCCCGGGTGGCGCAGTGGTCTAGGGCACTGCATCGCAGCGCTAGCTGCGCCACCAGAGACTCTGAGTTCGCGTCCAGGCTCTGTCGCGCCCGCGACCGGGAGGTCCGTGGGGCGACGCACAATTGGCCTAGCGTCGTCCGGGTTAGGGAGGGTTTGGCCGGTAGGGATACCCTTGTCTCATCGCGCTCCAGCGACTCCTGTGGCGGGCCGGGCGCAGTGCGTGCTAACCAAGGGGGCCAGGTGCACGGTGTTTCCTCCGACACATTGGTGCGGCTGGCTTCCGGGTTGGAGGCGCGCTGTGTTAAGAAGCAGTGCGGCTTGGTTGGGTTGTGTTTCGGAGGACGCGTGGCTTTCGACCTTCGTCTCTCCCGAGCCCGTACGGGAGTTGTAGCAATGTGACAAGATAGTAATTACTAGCGATTGGATACCACGAAATTGGGGAGAAAAGGGGGTAAAATTTATTTTAAAAATAAAAAATAAAAAAATAAAAGAATTTGTTCTTAACTGACTTGCCTAATTAAATAAAGGTTAAATTAAATTAAAAATAAATAATATATAATGAATTTAAAAGTACAGAAATGGATGTATGAATCCCAGACAGGCCCTTTAACTAGACATTGTGTCAACAAGATAACAGCAGCCAATCAGTAAGTCACCTTTAACTAGACATTGTGTCATCAAGACAACAGCAGCCAATCAGTAAGTCCCCTTTAACTAGACATTGTGTCATCAAGACAACAGCAGCCAATCAGTAAGTCCCCTTTAACTAGACATTGCATCATCAAGACAACAGCAGCCAATCAGTAAGTCCCCTTTAACTAGACATTGTGTCATCAAGACAACAGCAGCCAATCAGTAAGTCCCCTTTAACTAGACATTGTGTCATCAAGACAACAGCAGCCAATCAGTAAGTCCCCTTTAACTAGACATTGTGTCATCAAGACAACAGCAGCCAATCAGTAAGTCCCCTTTAACTAGACATTGCGTCATCAAGACAACAGCAGCCAATCAGTAAGTCCCCTTTAACTAGACATTGTGTCATCAAGACAACAGCAGCCAATCAGTAAGTCCCCTTTAACTAGACATTGTGTCATCAAGACAACAGCAGCCAATCAGTAAGTCCCCTTTAACTAGACATTGTGTCATCAAGACAACTAGCAGCCAATCAGTAAGTCACCTTCAGTACCAACTCTGCCTGCTCCTCATAGACCCCGGGGTGCAGCACCACCCGGTCGTACGACCCAGCTACACCCAACGCCCCCCTCAGCGTCTCCAGCTCCAGCCCCGACCCCACCTGCCACACCCTCCTCTCCTTCCTCCGGCGGAACAGGTGAAGGCAGGCGGAGGGCTGGAGCTCAGGGTGGGCGTGACGGGACCAGGTACGACTGGCGATGGCATGCTGCCTCAGGGCTTCTCTCCAGGATGAGGGCTCCAGGTGAGGCCGACTGGGGAGACAGACAGACGGGGTTAGAGAAATGTGAACGAAGGACCTTTGTACGTCAGAGAACCACCATCTCCACTACGAGTACCTGGGCCAGTTGGGGTGTCGGGGACACTCGGGCAGGCCCAGGCAAAGCTGTCTCCAACGGGTGTTATCCAGGGAGAGGATCAGCTCTCTCCAGGCCCTGCACACCAGGCTGCAGCGGCCCAGCTCTGGGAGGGGGAGGTAGGCCAGGACCACACGCCATACCTCCACCGGGAGGTTGGCACCTCTACCACCGCCGCTGCTGCTGCTGCTTCCCCTGCTGCCCAGTGACATGGATCTGATAGGGAGGGTGGGCACCTGGGGACAGGAGACACACAGACAGACAGACTGGGTTGGTTTAGACTAGGCCTATAGACAGACTGGGTTAGTTTAGACTAGGCCTATAGACAGACTGGGTTAGTTTAGACTAGGCCTATAGACAGACACAGACTAGGTTAGTTTAGACTAGGCCTATAGACAGACAGACAGACTGGGTTAGTTTAGACTAGGCCTATAGACAGACAGAGAGACTGGGTTAGTTTAGACTAGGCCTATAGACAGACAGACTGGGTTAGTTTAGACTAGGCCTATAGACAGACAGACTGGGTTAGTGTAGACTAGGCCTATAGACAGACAGACAGACAGACAGACAGACAGACAGACAGACAGACAGACAGACAGACAGACAGACAGACAGGGTTAGTTTAGACTAGGCCTATAGACAGACAGACAGACAGACAGACTAGGTTAGTGTAGACTAGGCCTACAGACAGACTAGGTTAGTGTAGACTAGGCCTACAGACCTACACTTCGTTGTGATGGTGACTTCCACTGCCTATATCATGAATGTTGACCGTCTTGTATTGGACTTAGTTTAAACTCTACAGACATAGACTGTCTGCTCATTCTCCTGGGGCAATGACTGGCCATCGGGACAGATTACATTGTGGAACAGGCCAGCTAACATCTAACTAACGGCTAGTGTGAGGAAGATGTTACATATGACTGTCTGTCTGTCACTGAGTCATCATCATCATCATCATCAAGGGAATTGGTACCAACTAGCAACACATCGACGGGGTGGCAACTGGCAACAACATTGGATCGTCGTGGGCGCAACTTTGTTTCAACATCGGTAACGTTATAAAAACGTTGAATTCTCGGCTGGCTATATTTTGTCGCAAAAATAATAGCAACAATTTAGCTACACATCTGCGTTTAGTGGACGTACCTAGTTAGCTAGCAACCCGAATACTTACTAACGTTATACGTAGGATTTACTACATTGTAGACTAGGCTATATTTGACATCTTACCCGTGTTAAAGTCCCTTGGATGAAGCCCCGCACATCCCAGTGTGGTTTTTAACTAGGTATATAGCTGTAATAGCCATACTTCATGAGATATAGCGGAACAACGCCTGGTTCGGGATTAGGAATAGAAACACTGTCAGGAATCAGACATTTTCCCTCACTTTACGGCAAGGCAAACCATGGAAACCAACCAGGGACGCCCTTACACTGGGCGGGAGGGAGCGAGGGTGGGCGAGAGAAGAGGAGAGAGAGGAGAGAGAAGAGGAGGGAGAGAGAGAAGAGGAGGGAGAGAGAGGAGGCTGAAGACGGAGAGAACTGAGAGGGAAGGGGAGGGATGAGGAGAGAAAGGAGAGAGAAGAGGAGAGAGAGGAGGCTGAAGACAGAGGGAACTGAGATGGAAGGGATAAGAAGAGAGACGAAATAAGTTTTTGCTCAAGTGATACACACACAAAACACACACACTAGTGATGCGCATGTTGACTCATAAACCGCAGTCCAAACCGCGGAGAAGGCGGGTCATTAAATATTGTGTGGATGAAGGGCGGGTGTGTGGCGAGCGGTCGGGCGGGTAGCGAGCGAGCGGGCGGGAATAAAGATCAAATAATACCTTAAAAATCCATAACTGTCTCATTCTTGTGCAATTTATATCGACCAATAAGCTACATTGAGTTTTTTCATTTCATTATGTTAGGCTATTTGGCATTGGTGCGTAAGCCTTAACTTAAGTGCCTAACTGAATGCGCGTCAAGCTTGCCAAATGCTTTTGGGACAGGTCAGAAAAGTATAAATCGATCCACGGAGGCAAAAATGTACGATGCGAATTACAGGAGGGGGGGGGGGGGGGGGGGCTCCGCTCCGCTCCCCTCCCCGTTAGCTCCCCTAAATAATGCTAATTTAACCATTATCTTATTTGTTTAAAATGTAGTGGTAAATATGTTTTACAGTGTTAAATTTAAAAAGTAAAACTTCCAAATGAAACGAACACCCCCCCCCCCCCCCCCCCCCACATCTGTTTTAATGGTTTAAACCATTTATTAAGACGTGGCTGCACTTGTCGACTCAATAGTGCAACATTTCGGCCTCAGCTGAGCTCCTTCAATCGCATAGATTTTCCTTTCTACTTCCTCATTTTCGCCATTTTGTTTGTCATGCGCCCTTGATAAAAAAAAGAAGTATTTATTCCAATACATTCTATTTATTCCTTGATTTATCATTGTTTGATTTTGTCAGTCAGCTGTTTAGAGGCTCATTGGTTTGTTTTCCAGCGGCTTGTGGGTAATGGTGTTCTCCGTACCATTCATAGACAGAACTACCAGCTGTTTAGAGGCTCATTGGTTTGTTTTCCAGGGGCTTGTGGGTAATGGTGTTCTCCGTACCATTCATAGATAGAACTACCAGACCATTTATTTCACTTTATCACTAGACAACTAGACACCAATATCACTAGACACCTAGACACCAATATCACTAGACAACTAGACACCAATATCACTAGACAACTAGACACCAATATCACTAGACAACTAGACACCAATATCACTAGACAACTAGCCTACAGCTAGACACCAATATCACTAGACACCAATATCACTAGACAACTAGCCTACAGCTAGACACCAATATCACTAGAGAACTAGCCTACAGCTAGACACCAATATCACTAGACACCTAAACACCAATATCACTAGACACCTAGACACCAATATAACTAGACAACTAGCCTACAGCTAGACACCAATATCACTAGACAACTAGCCTACAGCTAGACACCAATATCACTAGACACCAATATCACTAGACACCTAGACACCAATATAACTAGACAACTAGCCTACAGCTAGACACCAATATAACTAGACAACTAGACACCAATATCACTAGACACCTAGACACCAATATCACTAGACACCTAGCCTACAGCTAGACACCAATATCACTAAACACCTAGACACCAATATCACTAGACAACTAGCCTACAGCTAGACACCAATATCACTAGACACCTAGACACCAATATAACTAGACAACTAGCCTACAGCTAGACACCAATATCACTAGACAACTAGACACCAATATCACTAGACACCTAGACACCAATATCACTAGACACCTAGACACCAATATCACTAGACAACTAGACACCAATATCACTAGACAACTAGACACCAATATCACTAGACACCTAGCCCACAGCTAGACACCAATATCACTAGACAACTAGCCTACAGCTAGACACCAATATAACTAGACACCAATATCACTAGACAGCTAGACACCAATCTGCATCCAGTGGGTTCTGGGTAAAATCACTGGGGAAGCCAAGCCAGAAAAAAAGCCATATAACAACCTATGTGTTGTGATAATTGCTTTGTTTTTTCTATAACCTGTTAGTTCATATGCCTTGACACCGTGATATACAGTGCATTCGGAAAGTATTCAGACTTTTTAAACTTTTTTTTTTTTACATTACAGCCTTATTCTAAAATGGATTCAATCGTTTTTCTTCCTTGATCAAATCTACACAATAGTACCCCATAATGACAAAGCTTTTCATAGCCGAGCATTCAGAGGTCGAGACAGCAGGTCTCCTCCACCGCACAAGCCCGGGGGGGGGGGCGCAAGACCAGACAGGAAGAGCACAGCAGTGACTCAACCCATTCAAGTCGAGTTTTTGTGAAAAAAGCCTGGCACGACGTAACACACCCCTCCTAGGGACGGCATGAAAGAGAATCCCAGTGGAGATCACGTCAGTGACTCAACCCACTCAAGTGACGCACCCCTCCTAGGGACGGCATGAAAGAGCACCAGTAAGCCAGTGACTCAGCCCCTGTAATAGGGTTAGAGACAGAGAATCCCAGTGGAGAGAGGGGAACCGGCCAGGCAGAGACAGCAAGGGCGGCTCATCGCTCCAGTGCCTTTCCGTTCAACTTCACACTCCTGGGCCAGACTACACTCAATCATAGGACCTACTGAAGAGATGAGTCTTCAATAAAGACTTAAAGGTTGAGACCGAGTCTGCGTCTCTCACATGAATAGGCAGATTATTCCATAAAAATGGAGCTCTATAGGAGAAAGCCCTGCCTCCAGCTGTTTGCTTTGAAATTCTAGGGACAGTAAGGAGGCCTGCGTCTTGTGACCGTAGCGTACGTATAGGTATGTACGGCAGGACCAAATCGTAAAGATAGGTAGGAGCAAGCCCATGTAATGCTTTGTAGGTTAGCAGTAAAACCTTGAAATCAACCCTTAACAGGAAGCCAGTGTAGAGAGGCTAGCACTGGAGTAATGTGATTGAATTTTGTTGGTTCTAGTCAAGATTCTAGCAGCCGTATTTAGCACTAACTGAAGTTTATTTAGTGCTTTATCCGGGTAGCCGGAAAATAGAGCATTTCAGTAGTCTAACCTAGAAGTAACAAAAGCATGGATTAATTTTTCAGCATAATTTTTGGACAGAAATTTTCTGATTTTTGCAATGTTACGTAGATGGAAAAAGCTGTCCTTGAAACAGTCTTGATATGTTCGTCAAAAGAGAGATCAGGGTCCAGAGTAACGCCGGGGTCCTTCACAGTTTTATTTGAGACGACTTTACAACCATCAAGATTAATTGTCAGATTCAACAGAAGATCTCTTTGTTTCTTGGGACCTAGAACAAGCATCTCTGTTTTGTCCGAGTTTAAAAGTAGAACGTTTTCAGCCATCCACTTCCTTATGTCTGAAACACAGGCTTCTAGCGAGGGCAATTTTGGGGCTTCACCATGTTTCATTGAAATGTACAGCTGTGTGTCATCCGCATAGCAGTGAAAGTTAACATTATGTTTTTGAATGACATCCCCAAGAGGTAA